>NW_027468952.1:0-300000 GCF_051014615.1 Bombus vancouverensis nearcticus
GATCCGAACGTAGTGGGGGTCGCCTTCCAGAAAAAACCAACAAATCGAAGGGCGGACAGAACGTTTCGAGAAGCCAAACAGTCAATACATATCTAATATCGCGCATTACGTAGTTACATTTCTTTTGTTGTTCCATTTATATCTTTCTAATTAATAAGTTGTTGAAATAAACGTTAATTTATTAGTGTTAACACAGTGCTATATTCATTAAACCACCTCTGTTATCCTAAACGAAACAGGGGAACGACTATTTCGCGGCGTCGATTAACATGATCGTAGCGAGAATTTACAACTCTCGTTGACGTGCTATCTCGCGATCACGTCTCTCCGCGAACGGTCGTAACACGTTGTTCGTGACGTTACACGTCTAATACGTGATTCTTGTTTAGACACGGATTGAAATAATGCAGCGATTTTCAATTTTTGTTCAACCTACCGCGCGTCTAAACTAATTATCCAGCAAAATTCTGCTAAAATTCTATTAAAATTCTGGTACGTTAAAAAATATATTATATTTGATTTAACATATGCCATATGCTGTATAGCTATCGTTATGTTTATTTTCTTGAACGCATTCAATTTTTATATATTTTGCTTTAAAAGATAGATTGAGATGTACGAGGTAATGTTTATTCTTTGTAATGTGTTATTTTGTATTGGCACTGTTGGAGGAAAACACTCCACTCTTCCAGGAAAGTTCTACGTCTGCTCTACTGTTTAGTTTTCCTGATTTTCGAACCTATTAAGCATTATCTATTACTAAATTAATTTGAAGGGCCTTCCAGACCAATAGCCTTTTCTGGAATATGCCTTGTGTAGATGGTGCAGCGAGATGTAAACAAACTGGATTTTTGGAATTATAAATACCATAGGCCCATGGCTTCGGGGCTCTATTGTAATGTCACGCTGCCAGCGTGCAGATCTGGATTAGCATACACTGAACTTATACCGTTATACTCGAATATATTTCTGTTACACATTAACAGAATACAGATAACCCCAACAGGTACAATTTTTCTCCAACGATGTTATTTAAATGGTTCATGTTGTTGACAATTTTTTAATCCGTGAAATTCCTGTTTTAACCATTTTAAAAGATTCAATTTATTTTACCTAGTTGGTCACCGATAACCACCGTGACAACTAACGTGTTAACGGCGTGAAAAATTAAATTAAAGCAGAATCGTGAAAAAACTGTAAATTCCCACCGATAAAAATTCAAAAATAAATGTACCAAACAAATATCGGTCTTTTAAAATCAACGTCTAAAATACATGTACAAATCTCAAAAAGTAGTTTCCACGATTTTCTCCAGGAACTAATAGAAACAGCATCACTACTTCCCTTCCAAAATTGATGAGACATTTGAATGCATTTGAATGGCACGGCACGAAATCGCGAAGAAATCTCCGAGTATCGACGAGAGAATATCATCGCCTGACCTATCGTCATCCTCGTGCGATTCGTGAACCTGCATTTCATTTTTCTCTGCTTCTTTATGCCAGTTAATGCCACTAAAACTGCCGCGTGATCGATTCTCTGCTAATTTTGGGGAAGAGTTTGCTTTTTCTTTGACTTTGGTCTTCGCTGAACTTGTTAGCGAATCTGTTTCGCTTTTAGTGGGCGTAAGAAATAATTTAAGTATGGAATTATTTGAATAATCCTTCAGTTGGGTATTATTTTAATAATTCTTCAGATAAGATTATTTTAATGATTTTTTCAAGGGTTGGAATAATTTCAATAGTTTCGCAAAAGACATTTTTCTATTTTAAGATCGTTGAACGTTATATAGAATATTTTATACGATCGCTGGCGATTCCTGAACTTGCACGCTATTTCCTTCTTCTTCTTCTTTCTCTCGCGGGTTACATCATTGGAACTTTCGTGAGATCGATTCCTCGCTATATGTTGACTCGTGTGTAACTTTTTCTTTATTCTTTCTAAACTTCGTTATTGAATCTTTTCCTGTCTTAATGAATATAAGAAGGAAGTTAAGTAATGTCAATAGAATTCTTGTATGAGAGATACCAATACATCCTGTTATTAGACTTTCATTATTTAGAAGAATGAAAAAAGAAAAAAATAATGTTAACTCAGAAAGAAGATATATCGATGTCTCAAGTCGTGTCATGTGCGATGATTCGAGAAATGAACAAATGTTATATAAATTACTTGAGCTAAGGAGGGCTGTATAATTCCAAAGATATTAAAAATCGTAATTTTCCTCAAACCGCCCTGCAATTATTATTTCACTTAAAAGCTAATTAAATTATACACGATAGTTATTACTAATACACGCGATCGCCCATGGCAATTATATCTTTCAAGTTACGACGAGATAAAAAATTGCTTCAACCTGATAGACTCTATTTAACCAATCCGCCAGGAGATCCGCCTCTATTTAACCGCCAGGACTTGTTTACAATATCGATTGCAATAATTCCCCATGATCATGAAAAGGAAAAATCGCGTCTCTGTCTCTCCTCCTGTTCCACGTGCGCGATCGTTTTCTTCACGACGTACCTGGAAAAAATCGTCGATACTACAAATAACTGATTTTTTTCCTCCTTCGTGTAATATCAATCCATGAGCCAGCTGAGCGTGTCCAACTCGATATTTCCAAGGATACCTGGCTGAAAACGCATAGCAGTAGGGAATAAATGGAATTACAGTTATCGAAAATCGTAGAAAACAAGCCCGAAGAGCTATCTGACGTCCATCGGTGGAACCCACCGAGGAACGCTCGACAAACTTCGGAAATGTGGTCAGTCGAAGCTTGCTTGATCAACAATAAGGGACAGGGCATGTCCTCAAAATTGATCATGGACGAAGGGGAAATAATTAATGTACAATATATCCAGTCCATATACAATGTATTAAAATTACATACGTCATGATTAACGTCTAACTGTTAAAAATGTGATGGCAATATGGGGGAATATTTTTCGTAATTGACAGAAAAGCTTTAACCATTTAATCATCGTTTATATAGATTTCATAAAAAATTCAAATGTTCTATAATTAAGTATATAAATTGCGATTAATACACGTTTAACATGATATCAACGTACATTTCGATCGAATAAAAGCAAACTTAACTAGCTAAAAATGTGCTTAAGGTAAAGTTAGTCCTACTAAAAGTTAGTCACAGATTAAGATCATCGAATTTTATTCCATTCTAAATCACCTTATTTTGACGATTCGATATGCGTACGAAGAAACATGAATATAAACATACATACAAAGAGACATATGCTTATGTGCATGCATGTATGTACGTGTAAGTACCGTACATGTATGCACGTGTACCGTTCAACGGTACAGTCACCTGTTTTTATGCCGCAGATACAAGTAATTAACACCGTATGAGTTGTTATTCGCCTTCAAGACAGATTAATTACAATGCAACTTGTTCAGAACAATTTGAAGCAGTTATAGAATGTTGACATTTCGACCACACATGCACGCTGCTGTACAAGGAATTGCTTCATACGCGAGGAATTGCACTGTCCTCCTCGCGCGCACGGCTTCTCCGAATCTCTTTCATCCACAATAAATTATTTCCTTTTACAAACAAACCATCCATTTTAAAATCTGTACAGCAAGACTGTAATAAGCCACAATTTTTGTTTTTTTTCTTTTTTTTTTCATTATACACGATAGAAATTATTTGATTTTGGAATTGAATATGTGTTCTTGCCATACTTTTGGATATTTTGAAAATATTAATACGCTTATATTATATAAAATCCATAAAACTAATCTTATCTTTCTACCCGCGGTGTTCGATTTAATAACATCACACCAAAGTTGTTGTTTTATTTGATTTTAGGAATCTTTTCGTATATTATTGTAACTTCAAAAATATCAAAGTATTATTCATTTTAACAGATATGCACATTTTACTTCGACAAAATTTCCTCAGTTACACGTATCTTCGTATTTAACAGAATTCTTTCCACTTTTAACTGAAGCGTTTATTTTAAAAGTGATGTAAGTATATTTTTCGACAAAAATTGATAAAACGAGAGACTTACGTGTACTTTAACGTAAAACTTTTATTTATAAACGAATTATAATTTCACTCTTAGAATATTCGTTCGTTTGGATCAATCGAAACATCGTTAATAAATGGAATAGCATAATCGCGTAATCATAATTATTTTGGAAGCGGTATAAGTCTATTTCTTAATGATCTGTAGCTTGTCCAAATAGTCGAGGCAGCAATAATTAAAAAGAAATGATATCGAAATTAAACAGCAGTATTTTACGTGTTTCAATTCTTCAACGACAAGCTTCCGACTTAAACTTTATATTTATCGTGAATCATCAAATCTTCTCTTCGATTTTATTCAGAGGAGCTGATAAGGAAGTTTGCGATATGTGTGAAGCACCGTTTATAGCTGCGATTACGAATGCAAATGTTGTCGTCCTATGTGTCGACGTACGACATGTAGACGAATCCCCGGGCATGTTGCGTTGTCATGTCGCAACGTTATCGGAGCTATCATGCACGCAAATTTTATAAGAACGATCAACGACGATGTATCTTTCCATGATCTTGGCGTGTGCACCTTTTGGATTTTGTTAAATAACAAAACGCACTAGAGTTGCTGAAATAATTTATTCATCGTGCAGCATCAGAACAGAATATTTTTCTTCCGAGTTGGATTAAAATATTTACAAAATAATAAATATTTACAAAATTAAATAAAGAATGACTGTACTTCGATAAAAATTTGAAATCAATATCAAGCAATTACAGACGATGATCTGTAGATATGCATAGTAATTATAAACAAACTGTACATAACGAGGAAATAATGAAACGAAAATTGGATACAAATCATAACGAGTATAACGAGTAATTGATATCAGAAATACCTATATATTCGCAACGTAGAATTGACGACCCTGAATAACAACATGCTAATAATCACCTTGTCGATCGAGTAATTAAAGGAACGTTATTGTCTTCTGTGAGAATCACAGTGCGTACTTTCATAACGTCTTTATAAAGTCAGGCAAAAGCTATTGTATGCATAAAAATGGATTTATTAAAAGTATTAATTATGCACTATCCTGCAACAGAAAAGAGAAATCTCCTTCCTAAAAAAAAAAAAAAAAAAGAAAAAGAAAAAAAAAGGCGAAAGAAAAAAGATACTATATGCCTTCTAACGTTAATTTATGATACAGACGAACAAAAATGACAAGATCAATCAGCGTGATATACCGATTGTTTCAATTTTCTATGCTCTACAAGATGACGTAATTTTGAAAAAATATCAGCAAAAATCGTTATCTGTTTATGGTAATAATATCATCTCGCGACACACGTTGAACAGACCTATCAAACGGAATGATACAGGTATGTTACTTATAAGTAATCCCGATGATTTAGCGCTTTTATCGACAAATCTTAGAAACAACATATACTGCAGCAACCGAGACAATCTTCGAATTTGCAGAAGATCGTTGTAACCAACGAAAAAGAACGTTTTATGAACGTTGTTCAAACCGCTCGCAGGAAGATACCTCTGTTTTAGATTTCCTCTTAGATCAACGCAAGACGATGACTTATAATTCTTATAAATATCGATAAAACGTCTTTCTTCACGCGTCTATTACGAAATCTATCCTCCACTGCGATAAAATATAATTAATATTTATCAACGAATTTCGAGAATTAAATCGACGAATAATTTGAATAGCTTTTCGCGTTCACGAAATCTTTCGCGTTCGATTTCTATTGGCGAATTTTCAAGGAGGAACCCTTTACTGGAATACGCGCGAAATTCAAACTTCGTTTTCAAACTGTTCCGTTGCGTAAGAAAGATCGTAAGAGCGATCTTGCATCTCGCGTATATAACATGTAATTCTATTCTTTTTTTTCTTTTTCAAGGGTATCGGGTTTCTGAAGCAAATATCTTTGACGGTTAAGTCCCTGCGTCTCCGTGTTTCGCGAGTAGATTTCATTACTCAGCGAATTTGCCTGAAGCTATCAATGGGGCTATTTTGTTTCGGGAATCAGAAAAACTACCGTGTTCTTTCGTGACAATTGATTTAATTAACTACGGCTCAAGGAAGATAAAAACGGAAAATATCGCGCTCATTTATTTTCGGTGTCGAAGATCGCACGAATAGAAAATTTGTAATCCTCGATTGGCATAATCGACACTATCCGATCATAATTTTTTTATCTCTCGGGTAAACATAGAAGGTCAAAAAATTAGAACTCCGGCGATATCGAAGATTGGAAATTTGGAACTTGGACGATTTGAAGATATTTCAAAATTAGGATATTTGGAACTTCGAGCGCATCGAAACTGGAATATTTGGAAATTCGGAAATTTAGAAGTTCGACAATTTGAAAATTTGAAAGTTATTATTAGAAAGTTAAAATTGAGTGTTAAAAAATTTGAAAATGTCGATGCGATTAACCTCGATATTCTTCTATATATCTGTTGATTTTTTCGTTCACAATGTAACAAACCGAAGAACCGTAGAATTTCAATTTGAAAAAGATATCAAAAAACATTTACCATGTGAAGAAACATAGTGAAACAAAGTATGGTTCACTGAACGGTTGATTCGCTTTTACTCGAGTGCTATGCGAGAAAATGATGGATAAAAAAGAGAATTGCGTAAAACACAGAGAATTGTACAAGTCGAAGATAAGTAAGTGATGTGATGTTGGAACAATAAAATTGCCGATTGAATGATCATTGCGAGTACCGTGTGAATTACGATGAAACCAACTTTATCATGATTCACACACGGTATACGAACTTTTCAATTAATCCTATTAAATTTAATCACGCAAGACAAGCTGTTAATCAATTCACGTGTCAAGTATCATCGAGAACTAAAGTTTGTCTCTGTTTCTTTGTTTCTAAAGTCCTTTAAATTTAAATTCGTTAAGTCGTTAGTATATTTCCATATAGCTTTTACCCCATCAAATTTATTTTTTCTTAAATAGTAACATTTATTTTGTAAAATCTGTAAAACTAAAGCTACATATTACTCATTTTCCAACGTTTCTTTTCTACCATCGATTAATTAATGGTAAATCAATTTATATCAAATTTGTTAAATCAATTTCTATAACAATTAGTAATTAATATTAAAAGTCGAATAAATTAATGAGCCCCATTAGATAAATTCGTTCATTTCGTCGATAATGGAACGATTATTTCAAATTGTTTCATCGTTCGACTTTGAAAACCACTCAAGGAACTATCAGTTACACGATATCTGACTAACGCTTCGACGGATGGATAATCAACGTTTGATTCACATGATCATTGTTTTTACAGTTCACATATCATTAGCCGAATTCAATACCACGGTAAACCTGCGATACTAAAAATTACGTAATAATTTCTATTTTATAATCATTCTTTCCTACCTGAAAGAAATCGATCTTTCGTATATCATAAATCCCAATGTACGCAGCAAGCAACTTAGAATTATACTTTTTTCTTTTCCTTGCTAAACAATTCATACTCAATTAATATTCCTGATCAATTAACCAGCCTAGCTGTCTGCTTATTATTGTATCTCTTCCAATCTATACTATACAAACAACACTGTAAATTACCATACGTAATATGGTGAAACACAGGAAATTCACAAATTCTCACTCCAAATACTCCGCAACTGCACCTCGTAATATCACTCAAATTTCCATGAGTCACCAACAGGCGAATTAAGTTAGTTAACCAAACACAGTTTGAGGAAACATATCAAACCATGCAACAACGTCGCAACGTTCTCGGCAGGTACACTCACCTGCGCGTCACCAGTTTATGTCTCTCGCTTTCCGGTCGCGTATACGTGTCGCGACAAAGCGACGAGGGAGAAGGAAGATTGCGATGGTAGTGAGAAGAGCGAGAAGGGAAAAAAGCGTGCAAACGAGTCACGAGAAAACCCAACGGTCGCGGTGAAGCAGGAGAAGCGGCTCTTTGGAATCGTAAAATCCCCGCAGTTCTCCAGTGACGTCTTCGACTTCGGCGTTGCTGTCGACGGGACGATCCACGGGAACCAAAGTCATCGTCCAATAGCCGCACACACGACGCTGGTGGGGCTCCGCTTTCGTTTGCACACGCTATAAAGCCCCGCTAATTGTCCAGGCGGCGAACAGTCGGTGCGTGCCCCCTTTTAAACGACGATGTAGCGCGGCGTCCGAAAAATCGAGGATCCGTGCACCCAAGATCATTGTGACGATCGAGATCGAGCACGTGTCCTGGACTTGGATCACAGGATCACGAGAGTCGTTGCGATCCGCGATTTTTTTTGTTATTTTTCCAATTTCCGTTTTATCCTGTTGAAACAGTGAAAAGACATCCGGAAGAAGAAGAAGAAGAAGAAGAAAAGAGTAAAGTTTGTTCGAAATCGACTTATCGAGTCGGACAAAAGTGAAGAAGCTAAATTTCATTTTATTTCTGTGACTTCTGCAGAGAGTTTCTCGTTTTAGAAACAAAACCACGACGAGATTTGTGATACGCCGAGTGAAGTTTCGCGTTGCTCTCGGACGATCGTGGAAAAGGTAAACGTTTGTTTGCACCGATCATTCGTATCGATGTGTCGCGTGAGACTTGAATTTTAGTACAGTGGTTCGTCGTGAAAGTATTTGAACGCTGGTCGTAAAAGGCTTTGGTGCATAATGTATGTTATCTGTTACACGAAACATTATGAAGCATATCGGGAGAAACTTGTTCGATATAACCGTACCTGTGTTATCTTAGCCGTGTCTCATTACGGTGATAATTAAACTTCAAAATGTTTCGCCTAACACACATATTATAATATCTACTATATCCATAAAGGACTTCTATAAGTATTTCAGCATTTAGCATAGATAACTTACGTATCTTTATTGTATGCGTTACATAAAATATTTAAAAATTTCTTTAGTATCGGAATGAGACATGACTATTGTAGGTCAGTCAAATTTTTAGTCAATCTGAAAACTCATATAGGAACTACTGTGATATTCATTGATCGCGAACATAATACACATGATATATTTACAAAATGTTTGCACAAATATTCAGATATTTTCACGTGAGCTACTCTATATTTGCTATTTCGCGAAGAAGGAAAAAGAATGAAGTTCTTTCATTGCTCCAATCGTGTTTTATCTTTCATTAACACTTGCGTCGATAACCTGCTTAGATGACCAAATTTCCCTCGTTGAAGATAACAACTAAAAGTTTGGTATTTGCTTCGATCAAGTTACATACATACCATTTCTTCGTGATTACTCGGTCTCTTTACTTCTTCTCACTTTCACGACCAATTTAATTAAAATCCGAGCCAATGACTGCTATAACACTGCTATAATATAATAATATATGGCTCTTAAGATTGGAAGTTTCGTTAAATATCACGATATAATGGTGGTCCGTTAATTGATCGAAATTTTGATTTGTTAAATAAACAATTTTGTCCTTATTAGTTCTTTAAAATGTCTTCGTGATGTGACAGTCAGTGTATTTGTGTTGACCCTTAATATACTGATGTCTTACTACTGGATGCCTTCAAAGGATTACAATTGGAGACGACAAGAATTTCTCGTCCGTGGAGATAATGACGGAAATGCTTGACGGCGTTCACAACTGCTAACGTTTCTAGTTCGTAAGAATGATACCTAGATTCCGCAGGGCTACTTCTTATACTGTAATATTCTATTACTCTATTTTTACCTTCAATCTTGTGCATTAAAATAACCTCATATCCAACCGAACTAGCGTCGATATGAAGTTCTATCGGATAGTTCGGGTCAAATACTATTCACACCGGCGCGTCGGTCAGGGCGGATATTACCTTTTGCCTTATTTTTCCATGCCTATTCGTCCAAGTCATGTTTTTATTATCGGAAGTAAGCGCATACAAGGGTTTCATTACCCGTGAAAATTTAGGGACGAATTTTCGGAAGTAAAAGGCTAAACCTATGAACCGCCTAAGCTGTGTCACGGTCGTTGACGCAGGTAAAGAACTCAAGGCGTGCATTTTATCCGGGTTGGGACGAACTTCTCCGTCGTAAATTACATATTCCAAATAGAGTACCGATGCCTTTAGAAAAGAACATTTTGAAAAGTTAAAGGAGAATCCGGCTTACAAGGGTATCTAGTACGGTGTGCAATCCTTTTAGAGCTTGATCTATCGAGTCGGCAATAATTAGGACATCATCCAAATAGACGACAACGTACGAATGGCACGTTGGCTGTTATACGTGTTTTCAAAGGAATCTCAAGAATGATCTCTCGTTTCGTTTGTTCGCAACATCGAAATCAGCAGCCGCTGCTGAATAAAACGAAGGAAAGTGTAGTACAGATCACTCCGACCATATGATTTCTTATGTCACCACAATTAAAGAGGGTCAAATGCTACAGAAGACTTGGCATGCGACTACTCCTGAGGATTTCCGTAGTAAACGCTTTGATGGTTTACAAAATTGTAGCAAGGAAGAACATAAATATTAGAATATATAGACAAGTATTAGTTGCAAAATTATTAGGGTTGTCCGAAAATGTAAGAATCCCTATTTTCGACGGAGTCGGCATAGTATCGCCGTCCGGAAAATGACTTCCGGAAGAAACATTAAACGCGCACACACTTATGTTATGCAAATAAAGGACATCGAATGGATCGAACAAAGGCACGAAAGAATTCGAAGAAAACAACAACTTATTATCCAAATTGTTCATCGAGTGTAATCAATGCTGTATACTTCCTAGAATTAGGATGAATACGGATTTTGAGAAACCCACCGGCCATGTCCAGAATAATAAAATATCTCGCTTTTGCAATCTCGCGACTTGATCCGCAATGAGGGGCAAATGATACCGATCCGCGACCGTATATTGATTTAGTTCTCGAAAATCTACCTATCATCTATCCGAACCATTGTTCGTCTTCACGAGTAACACAGGGCTCGCGAACGGTGAATTACTAGGCTTTATAATTTTTGGCTGTAATCAAGTCGCTTGTTCTCTCACGTACTATTCTGCGCTCGCGAAGTCTATTAGGACTCCTTGTACGGCGATGTTAGGATCAATTAATTGTACTTCTAACTGGCCTGTATTTTTTTGTACGAGTACTTAGGGAACCCGTAACGGATGAATCTCTGAATTTTCGGAAAGAAAGATTAATCGACTTTTATCACTACCACGTTCCTCATTGTCAACTTCATTAACATCGATCTCGTTTTCAGCTGTTTTATTACAGGCATTAATTATTTTTGTTTTACACATAGCGAGGCTATTTTGTGTAATATTACGTCAAAATCTTGGCTTAAAATTTAACGAGAAATCGCGATATCGTATTGTTAAATAACTATCAGCGAGAACATGAAAAGTTTATCTCTAACCACCGACACCTGCAACAGACAAGATTTGAGCGATACGTTTAGTACCAATATTTCTTTTCCTCGCATTACTACTATATCAATCGTTCTTTTGCCAGAAATTCTCAAGACTACGGATTCTTTAATTAGCGAACACTCGGCTCCGAAATCGGGGTAAAATGGAAACGACTCACCCGGATGGC
The DNA here is from genome assembly GCF_051014615.1 of Bombus vancouverensis nearcticus. Classification (NCBI taxonomy): domain Eukaryota; kingdom Metazoa; phylum Arthropoda; class Insecta; order Hymenoptera; family Apidae; genus Bombus; species Bombus vancouverensis. Next base: position 11,554 of record NW_027468952.1, read on the forward strand.
TTGATCTACCAGTTGGCGCCTCCATTACGTAGAAGTCGATTCGACACTCGGTATTGAAATTATATTCAGGGCACTGCTTTGTAAAGGATTTTCCTCCATAATCAGATTGGTAGCTGCTCACCACGCAGCGGAGTCGAAAAATTGTTAGGTTCCACACTCGATTTTTGCACTAGCGACGGAATTAACTCGCGCACGATGGTCGTAAGCTCTTGCACTGCTATAACCGGCACTGATACCACTTCTCATGTCGGGTTTACATTAGAATTAGGGTTAGGGGCGATAAACGAATCTTCGTTTGCGTTACACGTTGTCATTATGCAATAGAGAAGACATTGACTAGTGCAAATACGATTATTATAGAACCGGACAAGTAACCGTGCTAGTTAGGTAGTCGAGAAACTAATGACAATGATCCTAGGTTCAATAACGAATCCGCGGTCGACGGGATGATAGATGAACGTACTCACAAAATCTAAGTCGGGTTAAAACGTGAAATAACCACTGATCGCGAAGATGTTACTCTTTTCATCGATGAGATCGCGAGCGAGAGTGACTTTCCCGTCGCGATGATGCCACAGACGAAAACTATATTGGGGTGTGTCTAAGGACACGAGATCATCGGATTCGTCGAGAAAAGCCTTCGTTCAGGAAGTAAGGGAAATTGGCGTTGCTGCTAATTGGTCAACCTCCATATCGGTGGTTAGAAAAAGATGCTAGCCGCCCTGGAGGGAAAGTTGCTAGTGGGAGACGCCGCTCGTTGAAAAATAGGTCTCCCCTATTTTCCCGTAGTTGGGACAAAGACTGTTTGTCTGTTTGAAGGACTTTAGTTGACTAAATCTTAAGATTTATAACGGGCCCTCGGGCTAGCTGAACATGTACTGCGGAGACGCATCGACATCTGGCAATCATCTTACTCAAAGAATAGGGTCTGCGTGTGGCGAGCTACGGGACAGAGACCGTTGGAATGTTTACTGTCGAGTGTTACAACTATTTCCTTTTTAAGGGGGCTATAGAATTATTCCATGCCTTTGTTAGACAAAGCGTTCATCCCGACTGACTGTCGCCTCGAGCCCAAGCTCATTATCACAACTCTCGAACAATTATAATCGGATTGAATAACTACAATTGTTCAATTACAGCTATAGTAGACTCTAGGTTACAATGTTGCGGGATTATCCAAAATTCCAAAGGCTCCGGTGTTCTTTCATCTCCGACATACATATATACTGTAATAAAAATAAGGATAGAAATTTTTTTTTCGATTACTTACAATTTATTAATATTAAACTGAATATAAGGATATAAATTGGACAGAGAACGATATTTATTTAACGGAACTAAATGCAATACTCGTATCTATATCAAATAACTTTACAGTTATTTGATCACTCTCGTCACAACGAATCTAACACACACACTCTCTCTCTCTAACAACTCTATCAATTCTCACGACTCTACTCTTCGACGACTCGAAACCTCTAACGACTCTACTCTTCGACAACTCGAAACCTCTAACGACTCTACTCTTCAACGACTCAATTAGCTCTGACTCTCGCAGCACACTCGCTTTTCGACTCGCATACTCTGACCTCCCGGTCGTCCGCCCTTGAAACACGAAACCGTCCTTCTGCTCTAACGTTGTTTCTTGTTTTTCTCATATCTCTGTAAGAACTAGGTGACTTTAGTCACATAGGCGCTCTTAAATGTAAACGAACCACAGAAGGACGACGTACACGGTTTTTTCTATTTTCAACCGATCTCTAATTCAAATCTATTCTACGATATTACAATACCTAGTCCTGAGAATGTTTCGTGACATTCTCACCAAAGGCTTAAATAGAGTTAAGACTCAGTATTTTACCAAAGTTTTGGGGCTTGTAGAAACTACGATCAAAGGGGAGTGTTGAGAAAAGTTAAGTTCCCATGATCGCTAGTTACTACAAGCTAAGTTGGTACCACTTCTAACGACACTGTTTTGTCTTAGAAGTCGACCACGTGTTAATTGACTAACTGTATCCTGTGTGTTAAGACTTGTTGTACAAGGCGGAGAAATATAGAGAGAAAAATCTAATCTGTGTGAATCGATTAATTATCAACCCCAAACCTACATTAATTAACAAAATTTGTAAAAATCAGACTCCAAGCAAGCACAATAAATAATATAACCAGATATGATGCAAAACAGCCATTGTCACTGTTTCTAATAGAACTTGAACCCAAAGCTAATAACAAAGAAATCTTTGACATTAAAAAGATCATAAACACAATAGTAACAATTGAACCACTTCGTTATAAAAGGACATATCGCAATGCATACGGTGCCAACAATACGGACACATAAAAAACTACTGCAACAGAAACCTGGCGTGTGTCAAATGTGCAGAAAACCACCTAACAACAAACTGCCCATACATAGGAAAGATAAACGAAGTAAAATGCTATAACTGTAATGGAAACCACCAAACAATAGACAAAGGAATGTTAATACCAGATCACTAATTTGGGTTCAGAATCAGGCACTCCACGATAGAGGAAATTCACAGGCTCATCAACGAAATTTTACTAGCAATAGAAAAGAAACAATACTGTTTAGCTCTCTTCATGGACATTGAGAAAGCATTTAATAAAGTGAAACATGAATACCACTTACAAACAATCAAAAAACACTTCCCGCAACAAATCCGCCACTCACTCAAGTCATACTTAAGCAACAGAATCTTTGTAATAAAAATAAAGGATGTATGTTGTGAAGTAAAAGCATCAAGGCAGGGGTACCGCAAGGAAGCATCTCAGGACCAATATTATATACACTATACACGGCCGACATACCAACAACTACCAACAGCAAAATACTCACATTCGCAGACGACACGGTTGTACTAGTTAGGCACACTAATCCAGAAACAACAGTCACATTACTACAAGAGCATATCACAAAAATAGAAAAATGACTACAAGATAAACAAATAAAAGTAAACCCCAGTAAATACAACCATATTAAATTTACACTATGAAAACGGAAACCACCAAATATTCAATTGAATGACGCGCACATAACGCAAACAAAGCAAGCTAAATACCTAGGATTCCACATAGACACACAACTTACATGGAAACAACACATTAAATCAATTATAGATAAAATACGGATATAAAGAAGGGAGATGTACTGGCTAACTAGTCGAAACTCTAAATTCACCATAGGAAATAAACTAAAAATCTACAAAACGATAATAAAACCAATTTGAACGTACGGAATACCACTATCGGGGACAGCAGCAATGATCCACATAAATAAATTAGAGTTTATTTGGAAGATATCGTAGATACTGAGAACAATAGTCAACACCCCATGCAATGTCAGAAACGAGGATATACGTAAAAACGTCAAAATATCAACGGTCAAAGAAGAAATCGGTAGGTACGCAGAAAAATACGCAGAAAGAAAACTAAAAAGAAAACTAAAAAGAAAACACCCCACTGACCACACTAATGAAGTTAAGCTCGAAGATGGTATCCCGCTGGGGATAGCCATCTACGTGTTATTTAGCAATTAGGTTAGAAAAATTGACCAAATGTCCAGGTGGTCAAATTGTAAAATACAAATTAAATAATAAAAAATATATGTAATCGCATCCCTTCGGACTCAAAAACGCACCGGCAATGTTCCAACGCACGATGGATACCGCGCTACCGGGATTAGTAGGACATAACTGTTTCGTATACTTAGATATCATAATATTCTGAAGCGCCATCCAAGAACATAACCGAAATCTAGCTATTGTATTAGAAAGATTACAAAATTTAGGATTCAAGATACAATCGGACAAATGCGAATTTTAGAATATATAGGTCACGTAGTAACAAAGGAAGGAGTGAAACCCAATCTCAAAGAGATTCAGGCCGTGAAAGATTTTAATATACCAAAAACCGCGACTCAAATAAAACCATTCTTAGGACTCATTGGATACTACAGAAAATTTATACACGACTTTTATAAATTCGCGAAACCATTGACAGATCTCACAAAGAAAGACACTCCATTCCACTGGACTGTTAAATAACAGCTTGCATTTGACACATTGAAACAAAAACTCTGTGATGCTCCGGTACTACAATAACCAGACTTTGAGAAAACATTTACATTAATAACACACGCAAGTAAGGAAAGATTAGGAGAAATACTCTCCCATCCAGACGGACATCCATGTTGTAACATATCTCGAACCTTGAACCCTACTGAGAAAAACTATTTTACAACCGAGAAAGAGTTACTAACAACAGTATGTTCAATCAAAAGACTAAGGCAATACCTATTTGATAGAAAATTTAAGATTCAAAGTGATCATCAAGCTTTAAAATGCTTAAAAAGTGTTAATCTCTCCAATGAAGAAATTCAATCCGTATCATTCGATCTAGAAAACTCAGACTATTATGATGACCATGTCGACTGGAAAACTAATACAACCCGAGCTCCAATAACTCAAAAACCTAACAGACCACGCTTTAAACAAATTACAAACCGAACTAGGAGACTTTAACGAACAACACTGGTTATATAAGTAAACTAAACACTTTAGTAAGTGCCAAACTGAATTCTTACAAATAGGAATAAACGACAATAGTTTCAGCACGTTAGAAAATGTAAACATTCAACCTATGTTAAGATTCTTGACAACGAGATTCCCTCAAATTAAATTAATATTTGGACAAGATCCGCCAGTAGACCAGGATAATAAACAGAAATAAATAATACTAAGCAAAAACCATAACGAAATCGTAGGAGACTTAGGTACACACCACACCGTAAAACGAATACAAGAGCACCACCACTGGACAAATCTAGAACAACGTGTCACAGAATTAATGGAAAACTGCGAAACTTGCCAACGAGAGAAATTGAACAGTATCAGAGCAAAAGAGCAACCCTTAATAACTGAAACAGTCGTTAACCCTAATGACAAAATCGCAATGCATATATTCAGACCTTTCACAAAAACCAAACGAGGTAATCAATTTATCCTGTCTATTCAAGACTAATTGACCAAATACCACGTTGTCACCCTTTTAAAAGACCAAACATCCAACTCCATCATTAACGAACTATCGGATCACTATGTGTACATATTTTCCGCACCTAAAAGTATCTTCACGGATATGGGACGAAATTTCGTGTGTAAAGTGATGGATATGTGGCGCATGAAAAGAGAGTTTTGCGTTTCGTCCCGGGACTACCGGTGGACTCGTCAGTAAGGCTATGCCCGGTAGTCCCTGCCTTAGACGTAGAGGGAGTCTCGCTAGGTGCGGTATTTGTATCATTCGCTCGTATATTTGACCGCTAGCGAGATAGACAGACTCGTTGTCGTCGTAGCCCTCTGGTGTTGGCGGTTGGTACCCGCGGATCGCCCGAGATGTGTTGCGCCGCGTTGATGCCTCGACCTGTCGGCGTCCTGTTGGTACCGATCCGCCACAGATGCATTTGAAAAGGCTTTGAAGGTTTGGCACATAAAAGCTACTTCTTTCCACCCGCAATTTAACGGATCCCTCAAACGAACACATGATGTGAAAAAAGACCTTATTCGAACTTGCACGATCGACCGACAAACCAACTGGGACGAAAACCTAAAACTAATATGTATAGGATATAATACTTCTGTACACGAAACAACCGGATACACCCCTTTCGAACTGACATTTGGACGACAAGCTAACATGCCATCCTCAATATCAAACACCCCCACTCTAACTAAAGAACAATTATTTAACCTCTGGAAAAATCGATATAACGCCTATATAGTCAAAGCAAGACAAATTACTAAATCAAACAAAAAGCAATATCGGAGAGATTAGATATGAATAGTCATTAAAACACAAACGATATTCCAAGTAAAAGGTAAAGTATGGGTACATAACGACGAAAAAACCAACAAACTAGACTACGAATGGCTAGGACCGGCAGAAATTCTCTTGTCCAATCCACTTACTTATCTTATTGAATATTGCAATGATTAAACGCAAAGAAACCACGGTAACAGATTAAAACCTTATTTTTCATGAAGGCGACCATAACATGGATAATTCTAACTCTCGAATACATTCAAAGCGATCTAGTGGTAAGACCACTAAGTTATGCCAACGTTTTCTTAGAAACGACGATTGCTATCTGTATAATGAAGAAGTAAATATTACTCTTATAGTGGACCTTAATGATCAAACCAATCGATCAAACCAATAGATTACAACATTGAGCTAATAAACCGTTAATGCAAACCACCTTATGCTTACATACCAGAGATAAATAATCTAAAAATCAAGTATAGAAATCTCGAAAACCTAACGCATGAACTTAAAATTGTTATTACATTATAGAAGCAAACGCGGACTGCTCAACGTCATAGGCTCAGAATCTAAAACTCTATTCGGAACTCTCCTCGAAAAAGATCTAGAACTCATTAACGAAAATATTGATACATTTGTAGCGGCACTCGACACAGCACAAATACGGAGGGAAACGGAACTGGCTGCGGAGCTGCCACACGTCAGCACCAGGAGCATGACGAAGGCGATGCCGCCAAAGGAGGGACCCTCCCGCTTCACGCTGGACAAGGAGGGAATATGGGAGCTGGCGCTCAAAAAGAGATACACCCGCCGGAGAGAATGGCATCCGGGAGAAGACCCCACCGAGCAGGCGGCTCCAAACGACACAGGAACCGCCGAGGAGGACACATGGAACCTGTGGCGATCCCAACTGATCAACGGGAGAAGCGAACACCGAGGCGCGGAAGCGGTCCTACCAAACTGGGAGGCATGGAGGAGCCGCCACGGCCTCCCACTCACATTCAGTATGACACAAGTGCTCACCGGACACGGCGTGTTCGGCGAGTTCCTGAAGAGAATAAGGCGAGAGACGACAGACACCTGCCACCACTGCGGAGAGGGCAGGGACACAGCGCAGCACACCCTGGAGCTCTGTCCGGCGTGGGAGCTGCCCCGCTACACCCTGCGGCACGCCATAGGAGAAACGTTGACACCCTCAGCGATTGTAGAAGCGATGTTGAGAGGGTCACAGGAATACGAGGCCGTCCGCCTCTTCTGCGAGCGAGTTATGCTCGCGAAGGAGCGAGCGGAAAGAGAGAGAAAAAAAAACTCTCACCCCTGCAGGATAAGACGATGGAGAAGGATGGCAGTCAGACGACCCAGAGCCGCCCCGCCACCACCCCAACGGACTACGACCAGAAGAACAGCGCTAGGGGCAACAACCTCCCCCTAACGCCTACTCAATAGTTGGCTCGAACAAGAGAACGCGAGAAGGGGGTGCAACTGAAGTTAATTCATAAGAGGTTCCTGGAGCACCCCTGTCACGCGCATAAGATGGTCATCGTGGAGTTTTAGTCGGTAGGAGTCCGACACTACTCTGCTGTTACGCGATTATTGCAGCAGCGGAGTGTCTATGAGGATTTCTCCACGTACAAAAAAAAAAAGTTCGCGGAACACGTGAACGTCTAGAATCTGCCGGAGGTCGTCGACCAAACTGGTTTCCGGCGGGCCCCCGGAACGCTAAGAAATCGTCGATCTACAAAGCGATAGTTTCGCATTGGCCAGGGTGATTCAATGGAAAACAAGCTTAACGAACGATTTTCCTCGTTGACGCATCGCAGAAAACCAGATCTCGCGTGCGTCGTCAAGAATGGTCACACGATTCGTTGGAATCGTGCCATCCAGACTTCCTATCCTTTCACCGGTAATTCCTTACGTTCTTGAAATAGAACACGTGAAAAAGACGTTGATAATAGTATAACTATGGTATCGCGATTTCCAACTATTTTTATCTCGTCGCAAACTGGTTACAGGTATCTCCCCCACTCCCGTACGACACGATATTTACATATGCATTTACATATACAACGCGATACCTGGGTTTTCTTGATTCAATAAACACAGTTGTTTCGTGCAAGTTATCAGATATTATATTGTGGTTTTAAAGAAACAAATTGCCGCGATGCGATACGTTATCACAGCTGAGAAAATGGAAATCTCCGTGCAAGTGGAAGATTCTGTCGTCGAGAATATTTATTGCGACCTGCATGGAAAACAAACAGGCTTTCGAGAAGCCTGGTTTAAACTACGTGCACGTGACTTGAACAGATATGTACATATGCATATAAATTGTCTCCTATAGAAGGTGGTTAATTCTAGACATCGAAAGGAACGTCTTTAATGAAAACATGTATTGATTTGTTATACGATCAACATGATTATTGACCATTTCGATCTGCCCGAGCTGAAAATGTCTATCGCGTAACAGGGTAAATTCGAACATAAAGAAACTATGTAGGATCGTTCGTTACGTATAACTCAATAATTCAAATAAGACAAATTGCACATAAAGTGTCACTTACTTTTGTTTGTCTGTGAGGTTCCATCGTTCGAGTTCCGGAACGGTACACCAGTGTTCAGTTGGCAATAGCGTGATGAAGAACTGCGTGAAGTAGAGGAACGCATAGACGAAGGTGAAGGGCAGGAGCATAATGAAAAGGAACCATTGGTAGCGGCTGGCCTCGCCAACGTACGGTAGTATGTCGTCGAAGGTTTCGATCTTCGGACGTTCGCCCTCCTCGGCTTTTACGGACTCCACCATGACTGTCATTATCTCGATATCTGCGAATCCATGATCCTCGATCACCTACTTAACTCGAATTACACGTTACGAGGAAACTAAGTTCGAAGTGAATGGGGTATTATTAGGTCGTCGAATAAATTCGTGTTGCAATGCGTTCATACCTTTTTATGTGTTTTACGAATACAGATCGATAAACGATCAAGGTGATCGATCTTATGATATACAGTAGCTCACGGAAGTACTCGAACACTTTCATATCACGAAACATTCTATAATTTCGTTAGCACTCTAACGAGATACGATTATCGAGATTATAATAGTAAAATTTGGAATCAATCTGAGATTGTATATTGAAGTTACATGAGACAATGTATATATATTTCGCAAATATATATGTTAAATGAAAAATTAATATGTATATAACACATGATGATGATTTTACTACGTACATCGTGGCTTATTATTCTTATTAATTTAGCGAATAATTGACTGCTCAAATACTCTGGTAATTTTTATATATAAAATAACAATAATGTATGTTTCCAATAAATATATGTAATTTCTATATACACGTTTAGATCTGTTTCAAATTTTCTCAATGTAATTACGACGATCGTGTCTCACTTCAGTGTCAATGAAATTTCAAAGTGTCTCGTATAAAGATCACCAAAGGTTTGTTTAAGTGCCCGAGTACTTTCATGTGAGCGACTGTTGTTTTAGTAGCAAGTTCTCTTATGTCTATCTCTTCGTTACATTTAGCCGGATAATTTCTCATGTTTATCAACGTGTTATGATCTTTCTCTTATTAAGCGGAGAAATCTCTTCTTCGCTAAATTTTCTTAAACGGGTTCAAGGTGAGGTGAACCACATTGTTGAAATCAAGATGAAGAAGATGAAATCTAAAGTCGAGATGAAAGGAAGTAGATGTTTGTATTGTCTAGATATATTGCCATGCTACTTTTTGACACGATATAATCTTAGGTAAAGGCTAATTCAAGGTGATACAGAGTGTACTGGAAAAAGTGATTTGAATTTGCTAGAGAGGAAGAGAAAAGGAAAGATCCTTGAACATTTTTGCAAGGTTATTGCAAAATGGAGGATACTATCGAAGGCTTATTGCTGTCACTTGTACGTTCTAACTGGAGTGTCCTTTAAATAATTTGCTTCTTATTAGATCCTTTTTGCAAATAGGAAGATAATATTTTTGGGACGTGAGGATTGTTAAATAAAAATGTAATGTAATCAGATGTAAATTGTCATTGGAATAGAAGAGTTTGTTTAGAAGAAATGATCATGAAATACACAAAATGTATCGTGCGTAATGTGTAAATAATAATTAATTCCAAAGACAATTAATGAAAATTTTAAATAATAGAGCACCATATCTCCGGTTCCTGCTTATTTTGACACTGTGCAGAATGTCACACGATTGTTGCCTTTTTTTTTTAAAGATTATTCAGTTAAGAAACAAGCACCAATAAAAAAGCAATTATAGTTAATTATTAAAAAATCCAAGTAGGTATTACATAAATAAAATTATCAAGGAAGATATTTATCGTAAAGATTGTGTGCTTATGAAAGAAGTAAACGAAATTATTGTAGCTCCATAGTAATTTGTATTAATCTTTGAATCTTGTTTAAATAAAATTTTCGATAAAAATTTGATTCTATCAGTGAACGATTACTACAGTTAATTACTGGATAATTAAAACAAGTAAAATTATTGTTACAATAATCCCGACAAATTCGTGATATTATTCAACTAGAATCGTTAAGAAAAAATTCGACACCGTTAGCGAACGCCATTTTACGTTTACTTCACGAAGGCCAACGTTATAAACGTTGAATCAAGAACAATCATTTTCAATATAAAATATACGCGCGAAAACTTTTGCTCCCTTTGATAATTGAATCCTTAATTTGCCGCCAATTAAACTCTTTCCCAACCACCTTCGTCTTCTAAGAAATCTTTCATACCCCCAAGAGAAATCCCCCTTTGCACAAACTCGTTTTTTTTCAACCATCGTACAACACGATATGATATTTACACCGTGCAATTTACACGATTCAGATCTCAATCTTGCAAATCATTTCGAAAATAGATCGATGATTAAATCGATTATAAAATCGTTCCTGCAAGTTTTAAGTGATTAATTATTTCTTTATTTGATGAAATATTATTTATTATTTAAATATCGTTAATTTACTGGCGTTCAATGAAATTTCTCGTAGAATTAAGTTCGTTTAAAATATTATTAATTTAATGACATTTTTTGTAAGATAATTGCGGTTAGATTTGATCTTTCACGAAATCTACGAGATGATCGCGTTCGATTAATCACCGACGTAGCGCATATGTAAAACATTTAAAACAGTCCATACATAGATGTTTCATAAGTGTAGATGGTTATTTATTACGGTTCTGTGTAATTAATGTTCGTTGCGATTACCACGAACTTAGATAAAAAAAAGAGTATTAATGACGAGAGAACCGGAAGTGACCAGTCCGTGACATAACTGTTATTTTCTAGGGGCTTGGTAACATTTGCATAAATTATTTCGCGTATACTGTAACGCACTTTACGTTACAACGGTATGTCGATGGACACGAGAAAAGAATTTTTCTGCCACAAATTGAATGGCATTTTTGGCGATAATGATTGTGTGGAATGATGATTACTTTAATTGAGATTCTAATTGAGATTCAAGTGATATATGAAGTTTGTACTTTCCAATAGGATAAATTGAGAAAAATGTCTTCGAAAGAGAATATGCTATTTTTGAATATACCATTTTTTAATAAGTCTAACAAATTCTGGATCTTTTAATTTAATTCACAAGGTTGCAAATCTCCAAATTGTTCAGTCTGAATTTTCGAATCTTCTAATCTCACGATCTTCGAATTTTCTAATCTTCGAATCATTAAAAATCCTAATTTTCATAGAATTTTCAAGGAAGCTATAAAATAAAAATATAAAATATAAAATAAGAAAATTTGAAAAAGATAGATAATGCGTTCGATCCAACACCATTTGCTCATAGTAAAAAAAAAAAAAAAAAAAAGGATAAAAGAAATTGTATGCAAAATAGGTAAACGTATTATAGTAAGTATTAGTCAATTATAGCAGATTGCTATCATTAATCAGTAATTATCCGAGTCGTAGCTGCATCTGTATATACATGAAGTATACAACACTAAAAATACATTTTCCTTAACAAAAATACTGAATAAACACATTCCTACGTAGCAACTAGTCAGCTGTGATAAATTGTTCGCTTTGAACAACGATCGACTAAGTTAGCATTGATTTCCGGATTGTGCGTAAAGCGTGCAATAAAACGAACACGTGTTTATCCCTAACGTTAAGCCAGAACCACCTAAATTAATACGAATTTTCCCATCAGGTACCGTCCTTATTCTGACAAAAAAATGCAAGCGATATTTGTGCATGTAAATAATTTGTCTGTGTGTATATATAATAACTTATATGAAACAAGTATTGCGATATTTCTCGTACATTGCTAGATATAATGATTTTAAATAATTCTGGTTCAAAAATTCGATTAAGAATTACATTGCAATTTCTAGAAAATTGTTACAACATTAAAAAAGCGAGATCCCTTAGATTATGGTATATCAAAAAAATCTTACAACCAATAATTTTACGATTAAAAAATGTAAGAAACCTCCCCAAAGTAATCGATCCGTGAAATTAATGAGAAACATATGCTCCAGCAAAAGCTACGCGTGAATATTGAACACAGCTTCAAAACCGACCTTTTCCGATTGAAAACGCATAGCAGAGTAGCAATAACTCGTCCACCGACGCACCAATGAAAATGGAGGCTCGTAACGATCGTCATAACTCGAGTGACTTAACGATCTCAGGACGATCGTTATCGACCGATCGCTTCCGTTCCGGCCTGGACGTTTAACAACGAGGACAAGCGTGTGTCAAACGTTCTCGGTAACCGGTTACACAAAAGTGCGCACCTTGAACAACTATTACATCCCAGAACTAATTAATAAGAGCGATCATGGCTAGCATGGATACATATAGTTTGCATACGTGATTTTTCCCTGCGGGGCCAGTTTTCTCGCCTTCGAATCGATCAGGGAAAGCGATCGTGATCGCGATCGAGCCATTGAAATTCATTCGATGCACACGAGATACAGCATGGCGTTTTGATCTCGCGGAACTCGCACAAACTACAAAGTAAAACTTACAGACTCGTAACAATACAAAGTGGAACGATCGTTTGGTTTCACTTCCAACCGTAAGTCTTCCTATTGATTGGTGTTCTTCTTGGTCGTAAGGGAAAACGAAGAAAAGAAAGGAAAGAAATCTGTTATTAATATTGGAATACCATCGTTTTCGAGGAATTATCGTTCTATTTATTTATTTATAATGGCGTTATCGAGTTAATTGTTTCTTAATATTATACATTAAAACACTTATTGTAGTCGATAGAAACAGAAATTTTATTTAAGATTGTAATCCCAATTATCTGATTTTTCTGACGGACAATTTATATGGATCGATTGGAATTCATATAACAAGAGTTCACCAATTTTCTTCGCTACTCATCATTTTTCGTTCGCGTGATACGAGCTCACGTTCAAGTGAGTGCTTCAAATCGGTAAAAGTTCGATTAATTAATCGAGTTCTACCATATTTAACGCGAATAAGCTTTTAAGCGAAATAAAAATTTGTTGTAATACACAATGAGTAAGTTAGATTAATTATCGCTTTATATGATAAAAGTCCATGGTCCAGCGACAACATTGGAATTATTTTTTTCTTATTCATCTTGGAATTTATGATTGTTTACGGCGTTCTTTTTTGCGACAAATTGAGCTTATGGAAGTAATTTCTCTTCTAGAAAAATTGAACGCTAACGCCGTGTGCCAGGATAATGTGCAAGAACTAGTGTACAAAGAGTTAATCATTTTGGCTTCTGAAAGACTATATGAGTCACGGTTGTCCTATTCTTGTTGCTTAATTGCAGTGTTTGACCACCTGTTCTAGAATAGTGAGTTTACCTCTCACTGAACGGCATCGATTGGTATTTTGTAGTACAGTGCTTTGTTAGTCGATCGTGGCATTTAAACATACCAAGTTCACAGAGAAGAAGGCAGTTTTCTAAGTTTACGTTCTTTAGAAAAACATAATTTTATCATTAAAACGTCCGACTTTTTGATACCCATCTAAATATGTTATACATAGTCACGATAAATATCACGATAATGGATAAGTATATATAGTCGCGTTTCTGTTCCAATAAAAGTGAACACTGATGCTATCGAAAACACTTGTATATTTTTAGAAATTCCAAAAACAACAAATCCGATGTCAGTGATTTTGTCTGATTTGCTAGTTTCTAGCGTTAAGATTGAATACACAGCTGGCAAATTTTCTATTTCAAAGATCTATTTAACTTTGTGATTAAACAGCTTTCTACAAAGTTTTGCGGATTTGTTAGTTATCTTCGAAAGAATAAGCAAGCTTTAAAGGACTTTGATCTAATAAGTTTATTCCTCTTCAACCTTATACTTAATCATCAAGTAACGCTATAATTAGAAAATCAACGTAAATGGATTTATCATATTTCTTCTGTCTAACCTTCTTTAAAATAATTAGCTGTTAAATGAGCCAGAGTTCTAGGAAATCTCCGATGCTGTTGATCTTCAACGAGATACAGATATCTGACAGATACTATCAAAATTCTATAGACGTCTATCCTTCAACTCTCAGCATACCAATGTTTATGCCATCATCGACGTTTCTTCACAAAGGGTCCTTAAAGAACGAATGTTGTACTCGGAGTTAGTCACAGTTTCTCAGAAACGTCTAACTTACTCTTAGTTATTCTGGCACAGACGCTGTGTTTCACTTACTGAAAAAATAAACAAAAGAAGCAAAATGATGTACGTAATATACTAAAACATTCTAAGATACCGTGGTAATATTTCTATTTCTTGTACAAATCATTTCAACTTGTTTTTTTAATGTTTTTATTCCTAATTGGTACACCGAAATGGATGTAGCAAATGTAGCAAATCACGGTATTATCCAAATAGCCTAATATCCGAACGTTCTATTATTCAAACACAATATTTCTTCGTAACGAATGCCCTTTTCCGTTTCAAATATGTACATACGTATGTCGTCAGTGTTCATACACAATGTACTCTTTCCTTGATTTGATTCATTGAATTGTGATTATACGAATTTGGTATGAAACTAGGAAGCGTTCTAACTATCGCAGGAAAATACGATGTAAACGAGAAAACTGGAAAGTGATGTAAGCGCAACAAAATTAGCAAAAATACACGATATTGGAGAAGCCAGAATCACAGACATTAAAGGAAGAAAAACATAATTGAAAATTCTTCAAAACACGTAGATTCCTCGGATGTTGGCAACGGTAGAAAAGCCGTAAGTATTCTGATGTAATGAAATGTTTCACGTAGACGATAATAATGGCGATTTTATATAAATGAAAACAGCAGACGAAAAAGCTAATGAAAAGATATCTGCTCATGCCAAAGCACTCGTGGCACTCGTAGAAGAACTCCGATGATTCGAAGTACGATAAAGAACGTAACTCTGTGTAGTTATTTACGATGAAAAAATTATCTGATTATGGATTCATAAATATTTAAAGAATCTGTCGATTACTCTTAAACTGTATTTGGATAAATGAAATTTCGTCTTCCTATTATTTCAGAAAAGAGAGGCTCTACTACATTGTCTGCAGTATGTTTCTAATAATTAGTAAAATATCTGAACTAAATAAATGTAGACGTGAAAGTCACTGCACATCAGTATATTAAGGGTCAACACAAATACACTGACTGTCACATCACGAAGACATTTTAAAGAACTAATAAGGACAAAATTGTTTATTTAACAAATCAAAATTTCGATCAATTAACGGACCACCATTATATCGTGATATTTAACGAAACTTCCAATCTTAAGAGCCATATATTATTATATTATAGCAGTGTTATAGCAGTCATTGGCTCGGATTTTAATTAAATTGGTCGTGAAAGTGAGAAGAAGTAAAGAGACCGAGTAATCACGAAGAAATGGTATGTATGTAACTTGATCGAAGCAAATACCAAACTTTTAGTTGTTATCTTCAACGAGGGAAATTTGGTCATCTAAGCAGGTTATCGACGCAAGTGTTAATGAAAGATAAAACACGATTGGAGCAATGAAAGAACTTCATTCTTTTTCCTTCTTCGCGAAATAGCAAATATAGAGTAGCTCACGTGAAAATATCTGAATATTTGTGCAAACATTTTGTAAATATATCATGTGTATTATGTTCGCGATCAATGAATATCACAGTAGTTCCTATATGAGTTTTCAGATTGACTAAAAATTTGACTGACCTACAATAGTCATGTCTCATTCCGATACTAAAGAAATTTTTAAATATTTTATGTAACGCATACAATAAAGATACGTAAGTTATCTATGCTAAATGCTGAAATACTTATAGAAGTCCTTTATGGATATAGTAGATATTATAATATGTGTGTTAGGCGAAACATTTTGAAGTTTAATTATCACCGTAATGAGACACGGCTAAGATAACACAGGTACGGTTATATCGAACAAGTTTCTCCCGATATGCTTCATAATGTTTCGTGTAACAGATAACATACATTATGCACCAAAGCCTTTTACGACCAGCGTTCAAATACTTTCACGACGAACCACTGTACTAAAATTCAAGTCTCACGCGACACATCGATACGAATGATCGGTGCAAACAAACGTTTACCTTTTCCACGATCGTCCGAGAGCAACGCGAAACTTCACTCGGCGTATCACAAATCTCGTCGTGGTTTTGTTTCTAAAACGAGAAACTCTCTGCAGAAGTCACAGAAATAAAATGAAATTTAGCTTCTTCACTTTTGTCCGACTCGATAAGTCGATTTCGAACAAACTTTACTCTTTTCTTCTTCTTCTTCTTCTTCTTCCGGATGTCTTTTCACTGTTTCAACAGGATAAAACGGAAATTGGAAAAATAACAAAAAAAATCGCGGATCGCAACGACTCTCGTGATCCTGTGATCCAAGTCCAGGACACGTGCTCGATCTCGATCGTCACAATGATCTTGGGTGCACGGATCCTCGATTTTTCGGACGCCGCGCTACATCGTCGTTTAAAAGGGGGCACGCACCGACTGTTCGCCGCCTGGACAATTAGCGGGGCTTTATAGCGTGTGCAAACGAAAGCGGAGCCCCACCAGCGTCGTGTGTGCGGCTATTGGACGATGACTTTGGTTCCCGTGGATCGTCCCGTCGACAGCAACGCCGAAGTCGAAGACGTCACTGGAGAACTGCGGGGATTTTACGATTCCAAAGAGCCGCTTCTCCTGCTTCACCGCGACCGTTGGGTTTTCTCGTGACTCGTTTGCACGCTTTTTTCCCTTCTCGCTCTTCTCACTACCATCGCAATCTTCCTTCTCCCTCGTCGCTTTGTCGCGACACGTATACGCGACCGGAAAGCGAGAGACATAAACTGGTGACGCGCAGGTGAGTGTACCTGCCGAGAACGTTGCGACGTTGTTGCATGGTTTGATATGTTTCCTCAAACTGTGTTTGGTTAACTAACTTAATTCGCCTGTTGGTGACTCATGGAAATTTGAGTGATATTACGAGGTGCAGTTGCGGAGTATTTGGAGTGAGAATTTGTGAATTTCCTGTGTTTCACCATATTACGTATGGTAATTTACAGTGTTGTTTGTATAGTATAGATTGGAAGAGATACAATAATAAGCAGACAGCTAGGCTGGTTAATTGATCAGGAATATTAATTGAGTATGAATTGTTTAGCAAGGAAAAGAAAAAAGTATAATTCTAAGTTGCTTGCTGCGTACATTGGGATTTATGATATACGAAAGATCGATTTCTTTCAGGTAGGAAAGAATGATTATAAAATAGAAATTATTACGTAATTTTTAGTATCGCAGGTTTACCGTGGTATTGAATTCGGCTAATGATATGTGAACTGTAAAAACAATGATCATGTGAATCAAACGTTGATTATCCATCCGTCGAAGCGTTAGTCAGATATCGTGTAACTGATAGTTCCTTGAGTGGTTTTCAAAGTCGAACGATGAAACAATTTGAAATAATCGTTCCATTATCGACGAAATGAACGAATTTATCTAATGGGGCTCATTAATTTATTCGACTTTTAATATTAATTACTAATTGTTATAGAAATTGATTTAACAAATTTGATATAAATTGATTTACCATTAATTAATCGATGGTAGAAAAGAAACGTTGGAAAATGAGTAATATGTAGCTTTAGTTTTACAGATTTTACAAAATAAATGTTACTATTTAAGAAAAAATAAATTTGATGGGGTAAAAGCTATATGGAAATATACTAACGACTTAACGAATTTAAATTTAAAGGACTTTAGAAACAAAGAAACAGAGACAAACTTTAGTTCTCGATGATACTTGACACGTGAATTGATTAACAGCTTGTCTTGCGTGATTAAATTTAATAGGATTAATTGAAAAGTTCGTATACCGTGTGTGAATCATGATAAAGTTGGTTTCATCGTAATTCACACGGTACTCGCAATGATCATTCAATCGGCAATTTTATTGTTCCAACATCACATCACTTACTTATCTTCGACTTGTACAATTCTCTGTGTTTTACGCAATTCTCTTTTTTATCCATCATTTTCTCGCATAGCACTCGAGTAAAAGCGAATCAACCGTTCAGTGAACCATACTTTGTTTCACTATGTTTCTTCACATGGTAAATGTTTTTTGATATCTTTTTCAAATTGAAATTCTACGGTTCTTCGGTTTGTTACATTGTGAACGAAAAAATCAACAGATATATAGAAGAATATCGAGGTTAATCGCATCGACATTTTCAAATTTTTTAACACTCAATTTTAACTTTCTAATAATAACTTTCAAATTTTCAAATTGTCGAACTTCTAAATTTCCGAATTTCCAAATATTCCAGTTTCGATGCGCTCGAAGTTCCAAATATCCTAATTTTGAAATATCTTCAAATCGTCCAAGTTCCAAATTTCCAATCTTCGATATCGCCGGAGTTCTAATTTTTTGACCTTCTATGTTTACCCGAGAGATAAAAAAATTATGATCGGATAGTGTCGATTATGCCAATCGAGGATTACAAATTTTCTATTCGTGCGATCTTCGACACCGAAAATAAATGAGCGCGATATTTTCCGTTTTTATCTTCCTTGAGCCGTAGTTAATTAAATCAATTGTCACGAAAGAACACGGTAGTTTTTCTGATTCCCGAAACAAAATAGCCCCATTGATAGCTTCAGGCAAATTCGCTGAGTAATGAAATCTACTCGCGAAACACGGAGACGCAGGGACTTAACCGTCAAAGATATTTGCTTCAGAAACCCGATACCCTTGAAAAAGAAAAAAAAGAATAGAATTACATGTTATATACGCGAGATGCAAGATCGCTCTTACGATCTTTCTTACGCAACGGAACAGTTTGAAAACGAAGTTTGAATTTCGCGCGTATTCCAGTAAAGGGTTCCTCCTTGAAAATTCGCCAATAGAAATCGAACGCGAAAGATTTCGTGAACGCGAAAAGCTATTCAAATTATTCGTCGATTTAATTCTCGAAATTCGTTGATAAATATTAATTATATTTTATCGCAGTGGAGGATAGATTTCGTAATAGACGCGTGAAGAAAGACGTTTTATCGATATTTATAAGAATTATAAGTCATCGTCTTGCGTTGATCTAAGAGGAAATCTAAAACAGAGGTATCTTCCTGCGAGCGGTTTGAACAACGTTCATAAAACGTTCTTTTTCGTTGGTTACAACGATCTTCTGCAAATTCGAAGATTGTCTCGGTTGCTGCAGTATATGTTGTTTCTAAGATTTGTCGATAAAAGCGCTAAATCATCGGGATTACTTATAAGTAACATACCTGTATCATTCCGTTTGATAGGTCTGTTCAACGTGTGTCGCGAGATGATATTATTACCATAAACAGATAACGATTTTTGCTGATATTTTTTCAAAATTACGTCATCTTGTAGAGCATAGAAAATTGAAACAATCGGTATATCACGCTGATTGATCTTGTCATTTTTGTTCGTCTGTATCATAAATTAACGTTAGAAGGCATATAGTATCTTTTTTCTTTCGCCTTTTTTTTTCTTTTTCTTTTTTTTTTTTTTTTTTAGGAAGGAGATTTCTCTTTTCTGTTGCAGGATAGTGCATAATTAATACTTTTAATAAATCCATTTTTATGCATACAATAGCTTTTGCCTGACTTTATAAAGACGTTATGAAAGTACGCACTGTGATTCTCACAGAAGACAATAACGTTCCTTTAATTACTCGATCGACAAGGTGATTATTAGCATGTTGTTATTCAGGGTCGTCAATTCTACGTTGCGAATATATAGGTATTTCTGATATCAATTACTCGTTATACTCGTTATGATTTGTATCCAATTTTCGTTTCATTATTTCCTCGTTATGTACAGTTTGTTTATAATTACTATGCATATCTACAGATCATCGTCTGTAATTGCTTGATATTGATTTCAAATTTTTATCGAAGTACAGTCATTCTTTATTTAATTTTGTAAATATTTATTATTTTGTAAATATTTTAATCCAACTCGGAAGAAAAATATTCTGTTCTGATGCTGCACGATGAATAAATTATTTCAGCAACTCTAGTGCGTTTTGTTATTTAACAAAATCCAAAAGGTGCACACGCCAAGATCATGGAAAGATACATCGTCGTTGATCGTTCTTATAAAATTTGCGTGCATGATAGCTCCGATAACGTTGCGACATGACAACGCAACATGCCCGGGGATTCGTCTACATGTCGTACGTCGACACATAGGACGACAACATTTGCATTCGTAATCGCAGCTATAAACGGTGCTTCACACATATCGCAAACTTCCTTATCAGCTCCTCTGAATAAAATCGAAGAGAAGATTTGATGATTCACGATAAATATAAAGTTTAAGTCGGAAGCTTGTCGTTGAAGAATTGAAACACGTAAAATACTGCTGTTTAATTTCGATATCATTTCTTTTTAATTATTGCTGCCTCGACTATTTGGACAAGCTACAGATCATTAAGAAATAGACTTATACCGCTTCCAAAATAATTATGATTACGCGATTATGCTATTCCATTTATTAACGATGTTTCGATTGATCCAAACGAACGAATATTCTAAGAGTGAAATTATAATTCGTTTATAAATAAAAGTTTTACGTTAAAGTACACGTAAGTCTCTCGTTTTATCAATTTTTGTCGAAAAATATACTTACATCACTTTTAAAATAAACGCTTCAGTTAAAAGTGGAAAGAATTCTGTTAAATACGAAGATACGTGTAACTGAGGAAATTTTGTCGAAGTAAAATGTGCATATCTGTTAAAATGAATAATACTTTGATATTTTTGAAGTTACAATAATATACGAAAAGATTCCTAAAATCAAATAAAACAACAACTTTGGTGTGATGTTATTAAATCGAACACCGCGGGTAGAAAGATAAGATTAGTTTTATGGATTTTATATAATATAAGCGTATTAATATTTTCAAAATATCCAAAAGTATGGCAAGAACACATATTCAATTCCAAAATCAAATAATTTCTATCGTGTATAATGAAAAAAAAAAGAAAAAAAACAAAAATTGTGGCTTATTACAGTCTTGCTGTACAGATTTTAAAATGGATGGTTTGTTTGTAAAAGGAAATAATTTATTGTGGATGAAAGAGATTCGGAGAAGCCGTGCGCGCGAGGAGGACAGTGCAATTCCTCGCGTATGAAGCAATTCCTTGTACAGCAGCGTGCATGTGTGGTCGAAATGTCAACATTCTATAACTGCTTCAAATTGTTCTGAACAAGTTGCATTGTAATTAATCTGTCTTGAAGGCGAATAACAACTCATACGGTGTTAATTACTTGTATCTGCGGCATAAAAACAGGTGACTGTACCGTTGAACGGTACACGTGCATACATGTACGGTACTTACACGTACATACATGCATGCACATAAGCATATGTCTCTTTGTATGTATGTTTATATTCATGTTTCTTCGTACGCATATCGAATCGTCAAAATAAGGTGATTTAGAATGGAATAAAATTCGATGATCTTAATCTGTGACTAACTTTTAGTAGGACTAACTTTACCTTAAGCACATTTTTAGCTAGTTAAGTTTGCTTTTATTCGATCGAAATGTACGTTGATATCATGTTAAACGTGTATTAATCGCAATTTATATACTTAATTATAGAACATTTGAATTTTTTATGAAATCTATATAAACGATGATTAAATGGTTAAAGCTTTTCTGTCAATTACGAAAAATATTCCCCCATATTGCCATCACATTTTTAACAGTTAGACGTTAATCATGACGTATGTAATTTTAATACATTGTATATGGACTGGATATATTGTACATTAATTATTTCCCCTTCGTCCATGATCAATTTTGAGGACATGCCCTGTCCCTTATTGTTGATCAAGCAAGCTTCGACTGACCACATTTCCGAAGTTTGTCGAGCGTTCCTCGGTGGGTTCCACCGATGGACGTCAGATAGCTCTTCGGGCTTGTTTTCTACGATTTTCGATAACTGTAATTCCATTTATTCCCTACTGCTATGCGTTTTCAGCCAGGTATCCTTGGAAATATCGAGTTGGACACGCTCAGCTGGCTCATGGATTGATATTACACGAAGGAGGAAAAAAATCAGTTATTTGTAGTATCGACGATTTTTTCCAGGTACGTCGTGAAGAAAACGATCGCGCACGTGGAACAGGAGGAGAGACAGAGACGCGATTTTTCCTTTTCATGATCATGGGGAATTATTGCAATCGATATTGTAAACAAGTCCTGGCGGTTAAATAGAGGCGGATCTCCTGGCGGATTGGTTAAATAGAGTCTATCAGGTTGAAGCAATTTTTTATCTCGTCGTAACTTGAAAGATATAATTGCCATGGGCGATCGCGTGTATTAGTAATAACTATCGTGTATAATTTAATTAGCTTTTAAGTGAAATAATAATTGCAGGGCGGTTTGAGGAAAATTACGATTTTTAATATCTTTGGAATTATACAGCCCTCCTTAGCTCAAGTAATTTATATAACATTTGTTCATTTCTCGAATCATCGCACATGACACGACTTGAGACATCGATATATCTTCTTTCTGAGTTAACATTATTTTTTTCTTTTTTCATTCTTCTAAATAATGAAAGTCTAATAACAGGATGTATTGGTATCTCTCATACAAGAATTCTATTGACATTACTTAACTTCCTTCTTATATTCATTAAGACAGGAAAAGATTCAATAACGAAGTTTAGAAAGAATAAAGAAAAAGTTACACACGAGTCAACATATAGCGAGGAATCGATCTCACGAAAGTTCCAATGATGTAACCCGCGAGAGAAAGAAGAAGAAGAAGGAAATAGCGTGCAAGTTCAGGAATCGCCAGCGATCGTATAAAATATTCTATATAACGTTCAACGATCTTAAAATAGAAAAATGTCTTTTGCGAAACTATTGAAATTATTCCAACCCTTGAAAAAATCATTAAAATAATCTTATCTGAAGAATTATTAAAATAATACCCAACTGAAGGATTATTCAAATAATTCCATACTTAAATTATTTCTTACGCCCACTAAAAGCGAAACAGATTCGCTAACAAGTTCAGCGAAGACCAAAGTCAAAGAAAAAGCAAACTCTTCCCCAAAATTAGCAGAGAATCGATCACGCGGCAGTTTTAGTGGCATTAACTGGCATAAAGAAGCAGAGAAAAATGAAATGCAGGTTCACGAATCGCACGAGGATGACGATAGGTCAGGCGATGATATTCTCTCGTCGATACTCGGAGATTTCTTCGCGATTTCGTGCCGTGCCATTCAAATGCATTCAAATGTCTCATCAATTTTGGAAGGGAAGTAGTGATGCTGTTTCTATTAGTTCCTGGAGAAAATCGTGGAAACTACTTTTTGAGATTTGTACATGTATTTTAGACGTTGATTTTAAAAGACCGATATTTGTTTGGTACATTTATTTTTGAATTTTTATCGGTGGGAATTTACAGTTTTTTCACGATTCTGCTTTAATTTAATTTTTCACGCCGTTAACACGTTAGTTGTCACGGTGGTTATCGGTGACCAACTAGGTAAAATAAATTGAATCTTTTAAAATGGTTAAAACAGGAATTTCACGGATTAAAAAATTGTCAACAACATGAACCATTTAAATAACATCGTTGGAGAAAAATTGTACCTGTTGGGGTTATCTGTATTCTGTTAATGTGTAACAGAAATATATTCGAGTATAACGGTATAAGTTCAGTGTATGCTAATCCAGATCTGCACGCTGGCAGCGTGACATTACAATAGAGCCCCGAAGCCATGGGCCTATGGTATTTATAATTCCAAAAATCCAGTTTGTTTACATCTCGCTGCACCATCTACACAAGGCATATTCCAGAAAAGGCTATTGGTCTGGAAGGCCCTTCAAATTAATTTAGTAATAGATAATGCTTAATAGGTTCGAAAATCAGGAAAACTAAACAGTAGAGCAGACGTAGAACTTTCCTGGAAGAGTGGAGTGTTTTCCTCCAACAGTGCCAATACAAAATAACACATTACAAAGAATAAACATTACCTCGTACATCTCAATCTATCTTTTAAAGCAAAATATATAAAAATTGAATGCGTTCAAGAAAATAAACATAACGATAGCTATACAGCATATGGCATATGTTAAATCAAATATAATATATTTTTTAACGTACCAGAATTTTAATAGAATTTTAGCAGAATTTTGCTGGATAATTAGTTTAGACGCGCGGTAGGTTGAACAAAAATTGAAAATCGCTGCATTATTTCAATCCGTGTCTAAACAAGAATCACGTATTAGACGTGTAACGTCACGAACAACGTGTTACGACCGTTCGCGGAGAGACGTGATCGCGAGATAGCACGTCAACGAGAGTTGTAAATTCTCGCTACGATCATGTTAATCGACGCCGCGAAATAGTCGTTCCCCTGTTTCGTTTAGGATAACAGAGGTGGTTTAATGAATATAGCACTGTGTTAACACTAATAAATTAACGTTTATTTCAACAACTTATTAATTAGAAAGATATAAATGGAACAACAAAAGAAATGTAACTACGTAATGCGCGATATTAGATATGTATTGACTGTTTGGCTTCTCGAAACGTTCTGTCCGCCCTTCGATTTGTTGGTTTTTTCTGGAAGGCGACCCCCACTACGTTCGGATCACGCCACATTCGTTTACGCCAGATAAAATAACGGCCACGAATCGACGCCTCTGGAGGTCGCTCCGCTTAATGAACCATGCGCTTGCCACTACAATGTTTATTTGCCGGGCAGCCGCGACGATCCGTCCGCGACATTATAGTGCTGCGACCGACAGTTAAGAATATGATCTATGGCAAGCCGCATGGCGTAACACAACGATTACAAGTGACCTCAAATTCCCTAGAATTTCTGAAAATATCACGGAGCATTCAGGAGGCATTCTATGACCGGGTTAGCCAAGGACAGGAAGTGTTTCCTTAACGAGTACCGGCGATAAATGGAACAGTTCCAGGGAAATAGTTGCACGATACGGTAAACGAGGTTCGATGGAAGTAATGAGTCGCGTTTTACGTCAAAGTATATCCATCGAAACTGGGTCCATGGAAGTATCAACTAGACGACAGTGTTATACGATCTTTCGGTGAAACTCCATCTGCATCTATTACTTTATTTCATCGATCAATACTCGCTGATCCACTTCTAATAGGACGAAAGAACAAAAAGAATTCTCGCAACGTGTTAACAAGTTTCTATTGGTCGCAGTTCCGTGACTTTTTCCATTATCCAGAATCAATATACCGATAGATGAATATAAGATGAGGAAGAAAAAACTTCGCTTAAATCTAAGATCGAAATGGCTTGACGTAGCGCGTCATTATCGTAACACGATCGGTAAACGCGTTAGCTTTGGTTGGTGATTCGTTCTCAGCTATTATTAGCGGCGTTTGTAGGTTCTTTTCGTGGAAACCTTGATATAACTTGCCTCTCGATCCGCTTTTTAAACGTTCAGACTATTTATTCGAATGGTTTTTCGTTTCAATCGAACGAGCAACCTTGGTTGATTTAGTGAACGTTTATTAGAGAACTCGAGTAATTATGCGAAAGGGAATTATGCTCGATCATCGTTAGTGTCCGGTTTTACGTTACAATAAATCACGTACCTACTCGAATTGATAATTCTATGAACATAATATCGTGTTTACAATGTTTCCATTCTGAATTACGATTTTCCTGCTTTCAAAAACGATGGAAGGAGAAGATTGAAATTTTCCAGTTTTCGCGTTTCACAGTTCGTTCCATTGTTTCATGGGATACATAATTTACGATAAAATTAATTATACAGTACTTTGTCTTAATTTCATTGGAAATAGCATGTAATGCTTAGTTAACGTCATCGAATCGCGAATGACTCATAAACGTTTCGTTTGGACTTATGTTATTATATTTTAGACAATTTTATTCTATTTCAATTTTTCACAGCATCTAACACCTAAACTGTAAAACTTGAGATATTTTATATCTGAAATTACTTTTCTGTCATGATGTTATTGTAAACGAGAATCACGCAGTTTTTCAAGGACTGATCGGAACCGCGTTCATTTTAGCATGTCACATGCCACGGGGGTCATCGGTCACCGACACTCAACTTGTCGGTGCCGCCATGGAGGTCACCGGTAACCGGAGTGCCAAGATTGGTAAAAATAAAATCAAAAAATTTGAACAAATGTCGATTGTTCATTATCACCATCGTTACTACAACGGCGTGACGAAATTAATACAGTATAAAACATATAAAAATAAATTTATTTATACATGAAATATGGACCTATAATATTTCACCGTTACATTTATCGCATAATAAAAAATTCATTATGGCGCCACGGGTAATCCCTGTAAAGCTAGCATTCAACGTGTTGAAAGCTTCTTTCAGTTCGATCAATAGTATTGGCATAAGAATGACGCAAAGGCTCATCGTTGTTGCGTTTATCGAATCAACGAGTTTATATTTATACGTTTTCCGTGATAAACATTTTTTGTTTTTTTCCTCGTCAACCACAGAATTAAAGATTTGTCCAGCTGTTATTACACGTAAGTTATGCAAGGCAGTTTATTTTACATTAGGCCTTCGTGTCTGACCACAACAAATTTAAATATATTTATGAATTCCTAATAATTTACATAAGTATAAATAGTTTTTATTTGAAAGAATTTTTAATTGATTTGCAAAGAAGAAGATTTAAACCGAAAGATGGTATCAGTAGAGACCGTCTATAATCAGATTTTATATACAAAACGACAAACTTTAAAATTCTCTACGGTCTTTAACGAGGTTATCTCATCCGTTTAAAATTCTTAACAATTAGTTAAAAATATGAAACATTTAGTAGGGAATCTGTTGCTCTCATCGCTTTAGAATCCGTAAAACTTTCGACCACAAAGTACTTCGTTTGAATAAAAAATCCTGCTCGGTACAGCACTTTACAATTCTACAAACCTCATTTTCTCTATTTCAAACCTATTTTACGCGTTTTTACGTTCTGTATTCGACTTATTTTCCAGGTACACAGTGTCCATGCTTAAAATTTCACACCGGCGCGATGGTACAAAAATTATTTTATACTGAATCTCGTGTTTTGTTGTTAAAAACTATGGATATTGATAAAAATAAATTTCACGCGAAACTTTAATTTTTGGAATCAAAAATCATTTTAATCGATCAATGAAATTATGAAAATTGTCCAGAGATTCCAAAATTATTAAGATTAATCTTCTCTTAAAGATCCTAAAATTATTAAAAATCAGAGATTTTTAAATCATTAAAAATTGAAGATTCTAAAGTTACTTTATTTATTTATTTACATTTCATAATTCTGCCTTCCGCAGTAAAGCGGACTTCCAGTTACACTTCTCCTTGGGATTCTAACGTTATCAAAAATGATTAAAAGCCTAAAGGCCTAAAACGTTCTCTGTTTGCTATTTCACTGTTGTATGCTTTCTCACCCTTCGTCCCTAATCGATGAACATCGCTCTAATTCTTTTCTCTCCCTTTACTTTCAATCGCACGAGAGAAGCGTCGAAAAACCCACGACCACGAGGGATGAAAGGATGGTTTCAGGGATGGAGATTCGTGAAAGCAGGCCGCGAGGGAAGAAGTGAACCGAGATTGGTCCGATGTTTGTTCAGCACACAACCGTTTCGTATGTAGAAAGCGTTCATAGAGAGGTGGTTGCGCTCCTTTATACGCATGCCCAATAAAACAATCTCCAAATAATATTCTGTTCTTCGAATTTACTTTTTCAACGTTCCATGCTTACGGGCTATAATTTTCTTAAGACGCTTAAAACGATCTCTTGAGCTTTCGCCTTTTCGGTGAAAACAAGCATTTTTTTATCTCCACTTTAGACTCGAACGCCAACTTCTTGACGTATTAAAGGATTTTAGAAGTTTCTTACCATTTTACAGTACGTTCTTGTTGAATTTTTGCTGGATGAAAAAACGCTTATCCGATACTTTTAGTATTTGCCTCGAAGCTGTTTAACGGTATTATCCTTTTAATAAAATTTAATTATAACGCGCTTTTACGAAATGATAGCGTACACAGTGACTGTTAATAATTTCTGGTCAGAGCGTAATTTTATTTTGACGTACTTTTTACTTTAATAAAATCCTTCGAGTAAAATGTTCCGCGATATTGTATAATATTCTTCTAAAAAAAAAAATATATTAATGCTAATCGATTGAACTATTAAAAAGATCGTACAGTTTTTCGAGAATGTTAATAGCCTTCTTGATAAGAAGACATCGCTTGTCCTATCTTGGTATGCGTTAAGGGTTGATGGTATAATTTACTATATTTTGAAGATCAAAGTTACGATATTCATAACAAGTTTACCAAAGTTTTACCTAACGCCGCTTGATTTTATGTGATTATACTTGCAAAGTTCTGTATCGCTTATTATACAGTTTTGTTTTTATCAAAAGAAAAGAAAAATACTTCTCATAGGGGTAGTTTGCATATTTTGGTGGAGACTGGTGAGTATAAGTGTTGTTGTCGTTGAGGACGACGCACTTGGATTAAGTAGGTTAATGGGAACTTTCGAGTAGCCATCTTCATAACTTTTCGTATCTCTTGCGAACAGCTTCACAATCTGTATAACATTGCGGCTCTCGATTTTCTACAAAAAACACTAAATACCTTCGAACCGTTTAAACACAGAGTGCAACTGGCAAACTTTCATTACAATGGACGCAGGCTATCGTTAATTAAAATCCTCCCACCAATTTGTATAAATATATGAATATAATACGAAACCTTTTTAATGAGCTAAAAATAACACGAGATTTTTAGCAAATTTAAAAAAATAAAAGAATTAAGATTAAATTTAGACGTAGTCGAACCTTATTTCGTTAAGTAATTTCCGTGAGAAGTACAGGAAACATAACTGAACATAATGTGGCAGATCCATCATGATAGATTTCGTGATTTTAATGTTACGTGTTCAAAAACGTTATATTAAAAGAGCAATAGTACTAGGATAGTTAATATTTCTGAAATGTGTAAGTGCAGTTATACTTTCATGCTATTAAAACTGGAATTGTATGAGCGTTTTTATCATCTTCTTGAATAACTGCACTTACACGTCTATTTTACTAAGGTCTTCAGTTGTGATTTATTAAATTGTTTATCATGTCCATTAATTAAACTGTTAAACTGTTCATTAATTTGTATAGTTACAATATCGTACATATTCAATATGAAATTTCATTACTGTAATTTATGGATTGGTTTTACCTTACATTATTGCAACAATATACATTTCATTATAATAATTTACGTTCCATATTGTAACAATATAGCTGCATAATTTGTGCAAATCAATGCAAACATTTGAGCAAAATATAATCCTTCGAAATATATCTCACAATGTCTTGACGCTTCGTAAAAATGTAAGTTAAATTTTTCAATTAAACATTCTGCTCGTTTCAAACCTCGTTATATGTTATTCAAACCCAATACGAAAGTGTTTTCGTGTTAATAATTCGTGTTTCATCGAAACGGGTAAATGTGGATCGCGATTCTAATCGATACCTATTCGATCTTGAATTAATTAAAAAAATTAGCAAAAGCTCGTTACGAGGAGTGCGCACTTTCAAGGGAACTTTTTGCACGGCCGGGAATAGCGTCGCACCGCGGAGGCAGCCGATTCTTTCATCCCGGAAGCGCACTGGAACTTGGAGATTTTATTACGAGCGTACAGTGATCCTGTTTAATTGCATCCGCTACAAGGCGACCCTCGAAAAGCAATTTCGAGTGTACCGGAGGCTGGATTTATCGCGACCGGTATTCACTGTAAACAGCCAACGGCGTGCCTCTTAATTCTGCCGCCGGCTTCCGATTCTTTACCTTCGCTCTGTTGGCCGCGGTTTTTCTTTCGTTTTCGCGGCACCGCGAAACGAAGAAAAGGCGCTTCTATCGTCGAGTAGGTTTTACTAATAGTCGATGCTCTGTTCTTCCTTATTTATTTATTTCTTTATCGTTTTCATGATTTTTATGATCCGGGATTAGGTAGCTACCGCGATTAATAAAATACGTAACAAAGAGCAAAGCGTAGAATGCAATAAGGCAAGTTAGAAACTCAAACAACGATATCTATACTACGATACAGCGTATGTTAGAATTAAGCAGGTAGCTTACGATATCATAATTGCTGATACAGATTAATATCTTTGAGAAGATAAAGAAGATCTTCAATGCTTCTGATTTATTTCTTAATTTAATTTACTTTTCATGCATTAACGTTGCTACGATTAAGAAGATTATCATCTACAAATAGGATAAAGTTATGAGAGTGTGTCAGTTTAGTATGTCGAATTTTAAGTCTCATGAGAATGGCTTGCTTTCTCCGATCGGAAAGAAATACTGGACTTTTATCGATGTACGTACAGATGTTATGTATGTTGAATGGGGGTGATTCCTGTGGAATCCTATGGAAGGGACGTTTGTACTCTCTGGAGTTTTGTTTCTCATTCTACGTTTTTAATCGAATGGAAACCGAAAGTAAAGATCTGAAACACATTTAGCGCATGTCGAGATAAAGGAGTTTTTAAGCTACGCTGTGCCACAAGTTTCGAGCACCTAATGTGCTTCTTGTGTTTAACATTAAATCGCCTTTTGATCGCAATATCTGCAATAATTTACAAACACTGTAGAACCATATTTTACTTTTAACTCAAGTTTGACTAAAATGTGTGACCATTCAATTTTTGACTAGTATGCAACTTTTTACGCACTTATGGGAGACTTAAACGCGAAACATAAGCAAAAATATATGAATAAATTCGAACTATAGTACTCGTTATAATATCTATCGAAAAAATGATTATCCATCGAGGTCCCATTCCTTTCAGCTATATTCGTAAAGATATGAATTTGCATAAAAATCCGTAATCTATCTTTGATGGAAACTAAATTGAAAAGGTAAGCCGAATATTTTACGTTTTGGGTCTGCGTTGACAACATTTTTGTTTTGTGTGATTTTGTGACATTTATATTTCCGAGATATAAAATGTGAAATTAATATAAAACTTATCACGTGATATTTAGACTTCTATTAATGATACGAGAATTTATGACTCCCCATTTTCTCCCTTTCTCTTTTTACAGTTTCTTTCTTTCTAAAGTCAATCTGCTGAAATAGGAAACGTCACATAATGCTGTATATCATTCAGAAAGTAAAAACCACATCGATTAATAACGTCACCATCAAGGTGTTAGCTAATCCGTGGCCAGGGTCAACGTAATAACGCACACCTGAGATTGATGACAGCCGTTGATGTATCACTACTCTGTTATTATGTATTTCTGTAAGAATTCTATTGTATATTCCATTGTGTCTCGATTAAACCATTCAACAGATTTATCTTAATTTAGTCTATTAATAATTTCGACGTCTCTTTTTCTATCTTGATGAAAGATACATTGGTACATTTACGCGTCTTGAAGTGGCGTTTCCGGTTTATGCTGAATTTTATATATAGATCTTTCCTCTGTATTTTCGAGCTGACATTTTTCGGCATCTACATTCCCATACAAAAGTCTTCATAATAGAAAGGCTATTTATACTCGAGTAAAATCTTCTAAAATTTCAGCGTAGAGTTAACGTATTTCGTAACAAAACGATTAACATAACTGTTTTATTCTTGCGTAATAAAACAAAAAGTAACTACGATATAGAAATAAAACTGACCAATTCTATCGAGGTTAATTAATCGTTCCGTTTCTGCGAAATGAACCCTATTTACGTATTTTGATACGTAAAATTAAAAACTTTTCAAACATCGAAATCGATCAGTTCAGCTTGTCAGATTGACTCCTACATGCTTTATTTAAACAAAGAATGTCAATGTTTTCAAGACATGCGGATTACTTGGAAATGATTGTACATTTGTCATTTTCCCAGTGTCTGCTGGTATTTCTATTCTTTCTTCCAAGAGTAGAAGCTATCGTAACGATTTGTTATATTCGTTACATTAGCATGATCGATCGTGCGGAGCAAATGATCCACGTTTCGTGTACACACGCCCTCGTTACGCCGTGTTTTTCCCTAGTGATCGAGTGGATTTCATCATCGGTAAAATGCACTATATCAGACGTCTCTGACATTAATATTCAAGGTATTTAACGTTTAAAGACGCGGGCGTGTCGAGTAGTGCCTCTCGGTAACAGGCAATTCGATTGGCAAGCAACGAGGGAAAAAGCTGTTACACAATAAAATAATAGCCATTATGACTAATCGCGCGAGTGGAACTCGCGAGTATCGCGACCCTGACTAATTGTAAGCGAGTACGCGAATTGCGGTTGAATGGAACGTGCTGTCGCGTCCCAGAAACTTGAAAAAGTCAAAGGGAAACGCAATTTCGCGATAATGAATGTGGAATGTATTAATGTACATGGTGTCTCATTTTGATCGTTCCACGCAAACATATATCCTAAACTATACGTAATTCGAGAAAGAGCGTACAATAAAATTGTACGGTTTCAATTGGCCCATCTTACGACGTTCAATTGGATTTGTCTAAGTGGAAGCGTTTACGAGATTCTAAGATAACCGTTGTTTCTTCCAATTGAATTATACGTTTTATCTTTCATACACCATCCGATGCACTTTTTAGTTCTCTACGGAAAAGTATCAAGGTAGTTGTATCTGAAAATTCTTAGCTTAAAAGATATCTCATTGTTAATTTCATTAAAATTGAGCGTGTGGAGGACAAGAAACATATAAACGTAAGTGCGCTGTGTTATCTTTCCTTGTCTTTCATGCGATAAGTTTTACAAGGTTGAAGCTGGAATACCTTTTGAACTAATCATTTTTCCATTGAAGTACTCTAATACTGGTTTGTAGGGAATTAAAAAATCCATCGAATAGCGTATGAAAAAAATGTATGTAGAAATCCATTTGAATAAACGAAGGTCACCTTGAGATCTCGAAGCTATGTTTTTTTCGAAGAAACACTTCTTTCGAATAATATACGGTTTAAGAGATATTTGCCTGGCTCGATCAAGACGAGACACCTTGTATATACAGGCTGTTGCAAAAACATGATAGGTGCAAGGATTTTGTTAAAGGGAATAAGAAATAATTTCGAAATACACTTAGCATTGTAATTATTAATATATTTATTTAGTATAACATTGTATTTATTATATCATACTAGTTAATTAGGTCCAAGTGTATTAATTTTGGTATTTGGTAAAATTTTATATTAGGAAAATGAAATATAGAAACTCATTTAATTCTAAGAAATGGTTCTTTATTATTCATATTGCTCGATCATTTTTCAGCATGGGAAAACCATGATTATTCAGAAGCAAATCTGAATTTACTTGAAGTAGTTCTTATATTAATAATTTAAACTGTATTTTTCCTTATTCCCATTATTCCAAAATCAACGCTTTCAACGTAAAATCTAATTTTGTATTTCTATGTAGGGTGACTTAATTTACTAGTCTATAAACGATAATTCAGTTAACGCATTAACAGTCGTCGATGTAATGTAATGTTTCGTAATTAAAGTACTTACTACCAGGTAAGACAATTATCAATGGCTCTGAGGGATTTCCTGGATTTATTCGAGTTAATTCTAGGAAACGATTAAGGTTTAATATTCGTAGGATATCGTTCTGCAAAATTATTAAACGCGAGTATATTACATTGCAACGCGCTGTAGTTAAAGATCTATAATGTTTAAGAGGAAAAAAAATGAAATAAAAAATATCGAGAGATTTTTGAAATCGATGTTCTTAATTTAAAATGTAATTTTGTCTCTTCTTATACTGACATTTAATGAGCTTAATTTACTCAACCCTAATGTAATTAAATTGCAACAACGAATATCTTCGCAATGTTATAATATTAATAATATATAAATATCGTAATATATATTTTTCCACAGTTTTCAATGTCTACTACAAGATCTTCATGTTTGTGACACACGGCATACTATTTGCCGCGATACGAACCGCATCGTTTTTGATTTTCGATCGATTTGAAAAGTTGCTATGACATACAGTAACTTAGTTGTATATCAATCTAGTGATAATACGATTTTGATTTGCGCAGAGCACAAGCTATTTCAACAAGTTGGTAAAATTTATTACCATGTAATATGATTTAATACCGTAGCGTAATTTAAAAGTCGAAGGATCGAATCCTGAGATTCTAAGATGATTAATAATTAGTCTTGAAGATACGGTCTTGTAATTTAAAGGTATAACAGCATAATGATACAATCTGTAATATAAATGAAGATTCAGTATATCTTAAACGTAAAACGCGGCTATAAAATGTTTCAAAATAGAAATATCCAATGTTTTAGAATCCTAAACCAGTTTGAATCTTCAACAAAACTCCGATTTTTTGAGGAACCTTGACAATACGCTAGCTTTTATAGAAGCTTTTTAAAGCTATGTTAAAGGAAAGAATCAACAAATTTAACAATCATAATATTTAATACCATTCGCGTCACAACGTTTAAATTTATCAATACACATTATAAAAGTCCAAATAGTTGCATAAAGCCGCGTAAAAATCCTAAAGTATACGAGTTGAAATAAAACTTCTGAAACGGCGAACTTCTGAAAAAATTTCGGACTTCGACGATACGCTATCTTTCACGGAAGCTTTCAAAGTTATCGCGAAGGCAAAAACCAACAATTTTAGCAATTACGCCATTTAGTATAGTTCGCGTCACGCCATTTAGATTTATCAATATACATTATGAACGTGCAAATAGTTGCACAATACAGTGTTTAACAATACTAAATCGCACAACTTGAACCTCTTAACGAACCATCGAACTCCTGAGAAATTCCTCTTGACAATAGGCTATCTTTTACAATTCTTTGCCAGTTATCTCAAAGACAAGAATCAACAATTTTAACAATTACAGAAGTGTCATCCGCGTCACGCCATTTAAAACAATCTAACACTTGCGCGTGACAAGCGCGAAACTGGTGTCGCCAGCTCGATTTCCGGCAGACGACACGACGGCCAACTCACTTGACGCCGTTCATCTAACGGCGTTTAAGCTTACTTTAAAATCGATCGATCGCCTGTCAAACAATTGATTTATGGTGTTCGCGCCGTCCTATGTCAAATTCTTCGAAACATGACGTAAACGTCATGCAACATAGGGCGGAATGATGTCAATTGAAGAGAATTGCGCGAATTGAACGTTGTATACTCAGTTTCATCCAGCACTTTCGCGATGGAACACCGGTTTACGAAACCGTGGCATACAGTTTCGAATTTTCGTGGAAATTCCACGCCCGCGAATAAAATCACACGGATAATCAAGGAGTATTGTGTCCAAGTGGTCGACGTTGTTACAACGAACCTATCCACGGAATTTGTCGTTTTATATCCGTCGCGAATACAATCCGCGAATATGGCCGTAATCCTATCGTTTAATGAGTTTCCAGATCAATGACGTCATGCGTTATAATATATCATTCGTTTTTTTGCACCACTATTCTTCATCGTCTGTTATTCTACGCGTTGCTGAAGTATTGTCAACTGCGACGAACTATTGTAAACTGCGTCGCGTTGTCGCAAACCTCGGCTAATAATTATAAAACAACCCTAAAACTTTTAATACGACGAAAGCTGCCTGGTTGAATTTAGCAAAGTTATTTTCCCCTCCTTTTTTTTTTTTACTGCACGAATCAACCTACGCTAATGAGAGTTTAAGACAAGACGCGTACAATCTTTATCTATTCGACATTTTACAACTGTACGAATAATCTTCTCGGTGGATTAAAAGACCTCGCGTTTCTTTTTTTCAATTAAAAGAAATTGCCTGGCGATTCGTCAAATTCGGTTGATGAACAATTTTTGTACGATCTATGTTTGAAAACGAGCTCTTTAATTCGTTAACGACTCGTAATATATCGTGAATTGGTAGAATATATCGATGGTCATAACTTTTCGCGAGGATATAATTTTTACTGATTAAAAGGAAAGCTTGTTCGATTAACGTTAAAATATTCTCATTTTATCATTGTATATAAATTGTATATAAAACCACTAATTTTTTCAAATACATTAGAACAGGAGGCTGTAACTGGTCAGAATTTGTGGTGAAAATAAAGAAAATGTGC
Source organism: Bombus vancouverensis nearcticus (assembly GCF_051014615.1). Lineage (NCBI taxonomy): Eukaryota > Metazoa > Arthropoda > Insecta > Hymenoptera > Apidae > Bombus > Bombus vancouverensis. The sequence goes on from NW_027468952.1 coordinate 48,002, forward strand.
AAACTAATTAAACTATCAATAAATACGACAATTAATTGAATAACTCGCGCACCATATTTCCTTTGATCGAACGTGGATTTTCCATTCGCTCAGATGAAGTTGAAACGAATGGCAATGCTGCTAAAACAAAATACTTGTTGTGTGTCGCTTAGATCAACGAGTTGCAAATTCGCTGAACGCTGTAGCATACGGATAAGATGACTACTACATACATTCGCTGTCTCTGCTGCAAATTAATGCTACAGAGTGGAGTTTAAATTTTAAATGAGATAGGAATACAGAATAATTCCAACCTTCAGATGACATTAAAATTGACGTACATTACGAACTGAAAGTTTTGATGTAGCGCGATCCTTAGCATAAATCGTGAAAATAACGAATTAAATATTTGTCCCCTTAATATTAAATGGAAATTTGTAAAATAATCAAATGGAGTGACAGATGGATTTCGTTTGACTACTGCCCGCGTATATTAATTATTTGAACAAATTTATAAGAGAGAGTGAGCTACAAAATTATCGTGGAGAAATATTTGCAGAATGAGGTGGGTAGCAAATGAAGAAGAAATATTTGTATAAGAGAATGCAGTTGCAGAATAAAGTTTTCTCAATATTAATAAATTTTTGCAATAAAAAATCCAATTGAAAATATTCCAGGTGGTGTAGTATACTAAGCGAAGTACAAGCGTATCAATTAAAATTACTTTCCAAAAATCTATCCCGACCGAAAAGTTTCAGAAGTTGAAACAAGCTCCTCAGTGATTTTAAAAACCCAACGTCTTTTCAATTAAAAGGTTCTCCATTTAATATTCTTCGATCGAGAAACCTGTCAATTAAAACTCAGATGTTTCAAAATGCTGAACCATGTCAACTATCGTAACTTTTTATCAAAGGGGAGAGAAAGTAAACGAAACGCTGGGAAAATACAAGAGAAAAGAAATTACATGTTGTTTAAGAGTTTATCTCCTCTCGAGCGAATAAACTTTTCTCTCGAGAAATTCGTTGACTCGCACGATCTCTACGTCTCGAATTCTCGCGACTCTGCTTCTCGAGTGCCCTTGGTCACGGCATCGATTAACTTATTAAGAACCAAGTAGCAAAATAATACATAAAAATTGTGTAAACGCAACGTTACGGTGAAAACTCTCTATGATCGTAAACCTGAATCTCGTGTTTTTCATTTTTCATTTTTTTTTTTTTTTTTTAGACACAATCATCTTTTCTTCTGAATTTCTTTCTAGAAGAAGAAATGTTACGTCGTGTTAATAGATGGACAGAAATGCTGTGCAATTCTAAGTTTCCGTGATAATTTTCATAGTTGAAAATGGTAATTATCATCGTCTAGGCTTTCTTTGACGAGCATGTATGAAATTTTAGCCCAATGCAGGGTTAAGCTCGTGCCTCGACCGCATTATGCAACCCAGTTTCGAAGTTCAGGAGGGACGTCGGTCAAACAATGGTGTAACCCGACCTATGTGGTAATTGCAATTAATCTTCTCAATTTATTTTTGTTGTCCCGTCCCACGGGCTTCCTTGCTTTTTAGAATGTATCGATTTACCTGGAAATCGTGTCCGTGGCGAACAATCCAAATTCGATTTCAAGTTCCATTCGCTGGGACACTAGACTTGATCCGTCGCGGATTTTTGTTTCGTTTCTGTTTTGTACTTAAATTCAGGTAATTCTTTCACGCGAGACCATCTTCAGCGAAATATGTATTCTTGGAATTGTAGACAATTTTACTAATATTATATTTGTTAGAAATATTTTTGAATATACGTAAATATTATTAGAAAATTATTGAAAGATTAATCCTATGTGTGCTATATCTCTATTCACGCGGAGGACTTTGTTTTGAATTTTCCAAGCGTCCATAACAATGTATTTTGTAGTGTTTTATTTGAATTACATAGGACTGAAGATATCTCTTCACTGTTCTTTTAGGTTTTCAAGTTAAGAAACGTTGAAAAACTCTCTATGAAAAATTAATAATTAAAATATTGTATCATATGATTGCATGCAAATTTGGTTTATTTCAGTACCAAGTAACGACTTGTTAGATTAAATTCGTGTGAACCGATCGAAGTTAAGAACATAATGAGAGTACAGATTTTTTTTATTGAGAGATCAAATTAAAGATTTTGCCACTATTGTTTCGAAAATTCTTCATCATTTGTGAAACACGTTCTCTCAGAATTTAAAGTCGATCGGTTTTCTAATCAGAAACAAACAAATTGTTTGGTAAATTTATTATCACTTACGAAAATCACAATTTTTCAGTCAACAAGGTTTCCTGGCATGAAATATACGACAAAATTACGTGTTATTTATCGATAAGATTATTTCTCCACTGCCTCGGGTTAACTCGAATTCACGCAACTAAATGCAGCAGATTTTTCTCCGGTACACATCTTAATTGCACGTTCGTCGCGATTAATCACAGTTTGATACAATGGAATGAAAGATGCATTAATTATTTCTGCGAAACGCGCTTCCACTAAGCTAACGACTTACAGTTCTCTTATATTTACCCCGCTAAAACAAAGAAATGAAAAACCACCCTCTCAACACTAAGATTGCTAAATCTATTAAAATGACACAGACCGATTTTTCGTTTGTACATTACAATTGGCAAAATTGTTACGGTTTTCGTTATATCGCTTCAATCATAATTATTTACGCTATTGATCAAACATTTGTAATAAAATTCAAGAATTTAAGAGAAAGTCAGTTCAGGACTTTGTGTTCTGTTAGAAAACTTTTACATCAGAATTCTATCGAACTGAAGAAAATTACCACTGACAAATTTATCGTTTCAAAACAAAAATTACTAGGAGTAATTCGATGTAGCTATAGCTTAACAGGTTTTTAAAATGTGTACATATATTTTTACACATATTAAACCTTCATAATTCGAATACTAAAATCCTACAAGTAAATGTGATAACATTTCTCTTGACAATCTTTGCATAAAATATCTAAGACAAACTTTTAACGACTCGATCGAGGATAAAGAAAACCGATAGTCTTGAGAGAAAGACACCATATCATATTCACTTTCTTAGAGATTCTTAATGAGAAATAGTTTGGACAAACTGTAAATCCAGAAGACTCGCTACGTGCGTAAATGATGTAGAGACATCAGAGAGAAAGGAACCGAAATCGACGCGTAGGAACGTCGGTTTTTAGAAATATTCCATCCAATGTACCGATGAAGCAATGTACTCACGACAGGAATTCGAACGAAATCCTTTCTGGTCCTAGCCGCTACCGAAGAATAATGGCCGTGCAGAGGATTGCCACTTCACTCATCGCCGACTAACCTTGCACTAAAGCTCTGTCACCTCGCTCTGGCAACGATAACAAAACTTGCGGACGTAGTTCAGCATTTTAGAGGCCCTGCATTCGATCAGGGTACGTGGAGAGCGTGCCAGCGTGTAATTCTTCGCCACTTAGAGTGGGTCATTAACGATGCCCTCCACGATCTTTCGAAGCTCGCGTAATTCTCGTGCACGCGCTTCTTATCCTCTTTATTCTTTTTCGTTACGTTCACCTTCTTTGCTTCTTTTCTTTTTTCGATCGAAAAATGCAAGATAAAGTTATGATCTTCGTTATTCGCTGACTCGAGTCGATTATTAGATTGTGTGGATTTTTAAACGTTCGCGGGCAGTTGAAAAGGCTTTCGATGAGAACATTCAACGAATGTCGAAAGCATTGTGATTTTTAAAACGCACGATCCTCTACGAGGAGATCTAATTTTCTATAGTAAACTTGTTCCATATTGTCGTTGCTACTATCTACCATATACTTATTACGCGTGGTTGATAGATGGTTATGCAACGTACATTCTATGCATTTTTGAGAAACTAGAGAAGCTTTGAATAAAAATCATTACTGCATCATAAAAATATTCTATTTTTCGATGGATTCGGTGCTACATAAAAAGATGTCGTTCTTCATAGCGATCTTTTGCATAATTTATTCTTGTTAATCTCAACATTTCTCCTAATACCTACCCAATGTAAAAATATTAATTTTCATTGAGACATTAATGTGCATAGATAGAACATTAGTGTGGAGTTTTATCCATCTATAGGAAATTTAGAAACGAGAAAATCCGTAAGACGCTCCTAATATACAAAAATGTATTCTTTATAATGTTCCAGAATATTTGGTAAATAAACAAATTTCTGCTTACAATCTATTTCGTTGATCATTCATTAAAGTATAAACTTTGCCTTTTGACATATTTTTTCTTTTTTTCTCTCATCTAAATAATGTCTTTGATACACGAAGGTGTAAATTTACATAAATATCCTTGATCAAATTTGATTCTCACGCGAATAGTATAACGATGTGTTGTCACGATAAGCATTTTTGTATTCGAGTAAAGTCTGATCGAAAAAGAGGACTGAAGAGGGTTATACGATGGAAGAGAGGCTTGCAGAGAAGCTGGGAAACAGTTTACAAGTCGGGCTAGGAAATGGAAGATTGAGTAGTTTAGTTGTATGTTGGAAAAGAGGTTATATGAGAGGGACTGGGAAATAGAATCGAAAAATTATGCGTTCAAGCTTATTGAAAAGAACTTTTTTTAAGAGTGTTCGTAATATATTCATCGTACATGTTTTAAGGAATTTATTTGATACATCTGAGATTTATGTAGCTTTTGCTTGTGTAATTCTGCTCATTTCTTATAGATGCCTTTTCTTTGTCGCAATACAATGTTATTCTTAACATGCAATGACATTTCCAATGGTGTTCCCTATCCTCGCATAATACGTATCGGTAATTCTGTCATAATACTTCATCTATGCACATATGCAGTCGACTACGTCAGCGATATGTGTAATACGTTTGTATCAGCTTTAAGATTAAACAATACTGCTATTGAGTTGGAAATTCATCCGATTGTTCGCATCGTACAGTGTGTAGTGTAATAGTGGATATTAAACAATAAATATTTGCTACGATATGTATAACTAATTGCTTCAGTTCGCAGTCAGAATTAGCTCAAACTCGCGCTATATCTAAAAAAATGTTCTTAAGTTACACAGACGGTTGTCTGTCATCTCGGAAGATGCAGTCATTGAAATCAGCGTTTGAATGTCATATTTTCTGGATGATATAATTTTCATCGGTAAAATTAGAACATATGAATTATCACAAACCAGTAATTAAGCCAAGTTTACGCAACGTGTTTATGCACCAGTTATAGTTTACATAAGAAATTCCAAATTATTTACGTAATACGTCATACTAATACGTCAAAAAAATCATTTACTAAAATCCATGTCTCATCGAAATATGAAAAATACGAAAAAGAAAGCAGGAAACTATGGAGAACGATAGAATTCGATCGAGGAATCGGTCTCGTTCGGATAAAGAGGCTCTAGAACGCACGCAGGCCTAGTGGCCCCGATACTGGAAGAGGCCTCCATTGTGCGAAACCCACGAAGATGGAGATAACGTAATGAAACTAACTGGCTTGCTCTGACCAATTAACCAACCCAACTACGGCATAATATTTAACGTACACTCGCCGCCTTCCCCTGTTCACGTGGCCACGTTTACGCGATGGATATAGCGTTACATGAAAACGCGTTGCGAGGGAATCTCGCGTGATGATGAATTCGCTCACGCGGATCATCCCAGCGTGAGTTACAAGTACCTTCACGCGATTTACGGATCAAATATTCATGGCAATTCGATTGGAATTATATTCGTGGGTCATACAAATTTTCACCTTCGCGATTTTATCGATCTATTCAAGACAGATTGGAAATCGATGTGTCGGAGATGAAAGAACACCTGTCGGAGATAAAAGAACACCGGAGCCTTTGGAACTTTGGATAACCCCGCAACATTGTAACCTAGAGTCTACTAAAACAGTAATTAAACAATTGTAGTTATTCAATCCGATTGTAATTGTTCGAGATAGGTGATAGTGATCTCTGGCTCGAGGCGACAGTCTGTCGCCCAACGTAGCCGCGGCCAACGGGATGACAAAAGGACGTACTCACAAAGTCTAAGTCTGGTTAAAACGTGAAATAATCACTGATCGCGAAGATGTTACTCTTTAGTCGATGAGATCGCGAGCGAGAATGACTTTCCCGTCCCGATGATACCACGGAGGAAAACTATATTGGGGCGTGTCTAAGGACACGAGATCGGATTCGTCGAGAAAAGCCTCCGTTCAGAAAGTAAGGGAAATTGTCGTTGCCGCTAATTGGTCAATCTCTATACCGGTGGTTAGAAAAAGATGCTGGCTGTTTTCGAGGGGAAGTTGCTAGTGGGAGACGCCGCTCGTTGAAAAATTGGTCTCCCCTATTTTCCCGTAGTGGGGACAAAGATTGTTTGTCTGTTTGATGGACTTTAGTTGACTAAATCTTAAGATTTATAACGAGCCCTCGAGCTAGCTGAACATATACTGTGGAGACGCATCGACATCTGGCAATTATCTTACTCCAGGAATAGGGTCTGCGCGTGGCGAGCCACGGGACAAAAACCGTTGGAATATTTACTGTCACGTGTCGCCACGAATATTTCTTTTAAGGTATAGGATTTTAAGCTTTTGAGCTATAGGATTACTCCATACCTTTGTTAAACAAAGCGTTCATCCCTTGGCCGCGGCTACGTTGGGCGACAGACTGTCGCCTCGAGCCAGAGCTCACTATCACCAATCTCGAACAATTACAATCGGATTAAATAACTACAATTGTTTAATTACTGCTATAGTAGACTCTAGGTTACAATGTTGCGGGGTTATCCAAAGTTCCAAAGGCTCCGGTGTTCTTTCATCTCCGACAGATGAAATATTTTTATTCTCTGATTTATAATTTTGGAAGTGTAAGGATTTCGTCGAGTGAACGAAGAATATTCGTAACGGAGTACCACGTCTTTAAATCAGGAATTTTTGATAAATAAGTAACGTAAGGTTTTCTGAAGCAGATTACTGCAAAAAAAAAAATTCATCATAAGTATTTATAATATTAGATAAATATTAAAAATGCCTTTTTATGCAAATGCGAGAGGTATATTACCATGAGACTGTGTTCGCATGATAACGATGATAATGGTCGCAGAAACTGTTTTTTGCCTAACGGTATTTTAACATAGACATCGTGTTTTTTGATGGTTACAAAAAAAAAATTAAATTTTATAGATTATGTATAATCAATTAATTCAGTGATCAGAATTTTAAAGAAACTTTTTAATAGAATAAATGAGAACTCGAAAGGGCAAATACGTGGAATTGTAACGATGTGTTAAGGTGTAGGAAGATTTAAGATTAAGCTGTTACTGTTAATTTGTGTTTCCGCCTGTTTGCACGCGTCTGACCATAGACCGGCACGCTCTACTGCGGCTGCCAGGCATCCGCTGCACGTGAGCAATCGTATTTGAATATAACATCTGTTTGATTTGTTTTTACCAACTTTGTGTACCACTAATTACCAGTGGCGAAATTCAGAAATTATTCCTATTTCCTCGAAACAAAAAACATAGAATCTCGTCTTTTTAGATATATGATTTTACTTGGATATGTCTTACAGTTCGAACACCTAACCGATTTTCTGTACATTTAGTATTTATAATAATAGACTTTAGACTAGCTTCACGTACGAATATACAGGGTGGTTGGTAACTGGCGGTACAAGCGGAAAGGGGGTGATTCTACGCGAAAAAAGAAAATATAGAATAGAAATCTTTCGTTCGAGGCTTTGTTTTCGAGTAAATCAACTTTGAATCTTATCTCGTTATAACGGATCTCACTGTAGATCGTTGTCTCGATGGAAAAATTAAGAAAAAAATTTTTATTCTATATTTTCGACTTCTTTCGCCCCCTTTCCGCTTGTACCATCAGTTACCATCCACATCCATTCCATATACATCCTGTCCATAAAATTATGAAATACCTACATTTTTCAATTATGTTCAAAATTCTACAGACCTCCCCCTTCCCCGAAATCTCATTTTGCGCTTTCGTCAATCATAAAAGTTTATTTGCGAAAACAAGCAGCCCAAGAAGAACAATTTGCGTCAGTCTAAAATTACCATCACGCATCAAGGAACGTACCTGACGTCAACAAACCTGAAGTCCCTCCCATATTTAACTCTACTAAGCCAACCACGGGAGTTCCGCGTTCAAAATACCAATCGTTCGTTTATTTGCATGAGAAAAGATTTGTCGGTGGCTGGGGAGGAAACGAGCCGAAGCGCGGATAGGTGAATGTCGGAAGAGAAGGGGAAAACTTTCCGAGTCCTGAAACAATTTTCGTTTCGAACAGCTCGTCCTGCTGGTGGGGAGGGTTGCATAAATATTCGAGGTTGCGCATCGTGCTCGACATAGTTGGAAACTGCTGGCAAGCGAACAAGTGGTGGGGAAGGAGCACCACAACCTAGTTTCGCCACAGCTCAGTACCAGTTGCGCTCCATACGAGTGTTCATCCAACCTGCTCGAAAGGGTGGAATTCCAACGTGAAGACATTGAGTTCGGTGCCATCGGTGAGTTTAAATCCACTATATCTTCTATGAAATCATCGTGACGCTAAATGTAGTTACAAGAAATCATTCTAATTTATTTCTGTGTGTAATTTCTTTTCTTCATTTCGCGTTGTTTCTTACTTGGTCAAAAAGGTGAGGAACTTTTATGCGAGGATACTGTTGATAAATTTGCATCGTCCATCCTTTATTGAATTTATACGCAAGACCGTCGACGTTGAGTTTCGCTCGATCATTGTCTATCGAATAATTATAAAATTTATTCTGATTTTTGTGCGTCTTCGGTCCTTTCCTTAGCTTTGTCCGATTCTTTTTTATTTGATCTGATTGATTGTAGCAATTTAAATACGAGGAGACTGCTGGTCAGTTCGAATCGATTATTTTCTGTGCAGTAATCGTAGCAAAATGAATATATTCTAATTTATACGTGTCCTTTGTCCCACTTTGTGCCCGCTCTTTTTCCCCTACTTTCTACTGTTTCGAGGCATGAATGAATCCTCTGAACTTGTTGCTCTGGCAGTGAATGAAAAGTGAAGTTTAGGATTGGAAAGTGAAATGAAAGTTTCAATTCCTCGCTTGTGTTTCACCTGTGGAAAGAATCTTCATCAGAAGTTTGACATTTTTGATAGACGCAAGTGTTTGTGCTTACATTTAGATTTTAGAAAGAATTTTGAATTGTATATGTCGATTACGTATATTGGTCATTTAAAAAAATCATAAACACTGTTCAAACTTCTAAGGTACAATGAGAAAAATACAATGTTCATCATTTTATCTTTCCCATGCATTACTGTACTATTACTTAGTGCTGGAAGTTATAAATACCTCTTGTCGTAACTTATCAAAATGTTCTGCTCAATGATATAATCCCATTCATCCCCTGTCATTCCCACCCACCATTTACATCTCATAACATAATAATAAAACAGTACTTGACATGATTAATAACATATTAAAAGCGTCACCTAGAAGAGATGAATTATTTCATAATATAAACTTTCATGTTTATTAATCCCTTAATGTTTTTGTATTCTAATACTTTTGTATATCGCTTATGCTGTAGGTTGAATATGCAAATTAATATTTTTATAGATATAATTTAAATAATACTCGATAATAGCACTGGATAATATTATATCGAGTACTATTCCTCGAATATTTTACACGTTTTTCCATATTACATAATGGAACATAATTTTTGTCTAAATTACGATGCTTCTAATTAAATTTAAATATAAACGAAAGATTGCTTTCCTTCAAAGTTATTGAAATTCGTAAGAAAAGCGAAAGACAAAACAGAATCGATGTATCGATTAATTCCTTAAAAATTTCTACTCGATAACTGGCCCTTAACATTTCACGAACTATACGCGTTTTAATATTCATGGTTACAAGAAAGTAAGAAGAAAGAAGCCGAAATAGGTCGACGCGTGTTAGCGGCATATTTTTTATTCATGTACCCACTTCAAAGTCGTCTATACGTACCTCACCGACCTAATACGAACAGCTCTCTTTTCGGTCTCCTCCCTTTTATTTCTCTCGCATTTTTCTTCTTCCATTTCCTCCTGCCCCCCCTCTCTCTCCCTCTCACTCTCTCTCGTTCGTTCCTTTGGCCTGGATATTTTTCGCGTGGTTCGAGCAACGATGAATTTCCGTGCCGCGAAATTGATGACACGAGGGATAATGAAAATTTATCGAGTATAATAGCCGACGTTCTGATCAAAGACCAAGCCAATCCGTGCCTAAAAAAAAAAATTTTTGGATACCGTCAATGAAGCTGTATTATATTTACATATAAACTATATTATATATGGGACGCAGGTGTTCTATATTAAACATAGCTAAATGTTGGAATACAACGATATCAGTCGCATGCGGATAGAGTGTTTGATCGTACAGATTCTTCCATTCGTTGCCCAGCGCCATCCCCACTAGCGTACGTTCGTTAGATGTACCGCGGCGGCTGGCGTGTCACAGACGAAATTCGAGCAACTGTATATAACAAACCGAAATTCCGAACGCCTTATCGCGTGTGACCGTCCGGTCAGCACCCGTTCTCAGCCGCCTGAGTGGCATTCGATCACTCCAGCCGTTCTCCGAATTTTACACTAAGTATAAACAAAACCTTCTCCCACTCCAACGAATGGAAGAATATAAATGCTCCCTTCAAAATCATCCAGTCAGTCTAATAAAAAAATTCTTAACTAATCCAAGTATCGAAAGTGTATCATCGCGAACCGAAAAAATTGTATAAATTGAGTAAAAAATAAAAAGAACTTTATCTCCTTTTCGGAAATTAACAAGTTCCTTACTTTTTACCTTAATTTTACACGACAGTTTTAGCGATCCTGCCAGGATCTATTCACTTCAGTGCAAACGAAATTACGATTTCGGCGTACGCGCATCATTGAAGATCGAAGGATCAACGGACCCAGTGCGAATCTTTGCTACTACGAAGCCCTGCAGCAACTTTCAACGTTCCATTACGGTGAAACTAGACGAGAGGACTACGGTCAGCGCAGAGCAAGCCTACGAATAAGATTCGGAATCTAGAACCAACCAGAGAGGAAACATCCCTGATACTCCTCAACGGTCATAGCTACTACGGTAAGCTGAAAAATCTGGATTCATTTTCACGATACCGTGTGAGAAAACCCAGTTTCTCAAGCGCTTCGAGTTCAAATAGCAACAGTAGTTCAGAATCAATAAGCTCAATTAGAATCATGCCCACATCACGAAAAGACAAAGTCGAAACTATTGAAACCGTTTCTACAAACGGAGGTACGGACAATTCGATTCGTGCCATACTCGACGTAATACAAAAACAAATTGAAATTCTTGCGCAACGTGTAGAAGAGACACAACGGACGGCCGACAGTGAAAATAAGAAGCGTGCAGCGGAAATAGAACTATTAGGCAAAAATATCTCTAAAATAAAAATAGGACGCGACGCTACTACAGAACTAGGCTCCCTTATTACTATGGACGAATCTGTTGCCGCGAGAGATAGAACTTCCCCACCATGCGTTCCAATTCGAACAGAAGAATTCAACCATCCCTCTTACGAAGACCGTCCACCGCAATTCGCCTCTCCGAGCTTACGGGCCAAAGACGCGATAGTATGTATTCCGCAATTAAACGGCGAAGACAATATCGGAGTAGAAGAATTCATACGCGAAGTACGCGAATTACGAGCCATGTGTAGCGAACCCACGCTACTATTAAAAATGATCAAAATCGGGAAAATCACGGGTAAAGCCGCAATGGCCATCTGCAATATATCGATATACGAATACGGACACCTGTACGATGCCCTAAGACGAAACGTAGCCACCCAAGACTCTGTTAGAGAACATCAAGACCAGCTACGCGAAACGAGACAGCGTCACGACGAAAGTGTGCAAAGTTATATCATCAGATTCCGCAGAGCACTCAATAAGTTACAATACAGTATAACGAACGAATACCGTGACGAAATTACTAGACGAGCTATGAACGACAGGATTTTAAAAGACTCCGTGATCGATTTTATCCGAGGCCTGAAAGGCGAAATAGGACAATTACTACTCGTCAATCCACCATACAATATCCTTGAAGCCGAAAAGAAAGCCACCGACATCGAGCGATTCTTCAGGGAAGATCGAAATCGACGACTAAAACCAATAGAACGATTACGACTTCCTGAGCAGCAACGACTAACAACCAATAATCCTAATCCGATCACTAAAAAACCAACTCCAACACCCAATCCAATGCCAAGAAGCTTCCGACAAACCGAACAAATACCACTTGCCCAAAGGACACAATTAAAATGCTTCAAATGCAACCAAATCGGACATGTCTCCAGTCAATGTAAAAATTTTCGAACACCCAGCCAATTTCCGAGACCACCAGCAGTCCACAATCTCGAGACACACAAGGAAGAAATAGAGGAACCAATAGACCAGACCTACGAATTAACGCCACAACAGGAACACTACCCACAGTACTTTTACGATCCGACGGACAGCGACATAAATTCCTCATTGACAGCGGAGCAGGAATTAATATACTCAAGCGAAGATGCGTATTACGACTAAGAATAACAAAAGAACGGAAATTCTCGATGGGACACTCTAAATTTAAAACCAACGAACACGCTTTGATAAAACTATTTGGCAAAACTCTAGAATTTTTTGTGGTAGAAGACAACTTTCCAATTATATAATTTATATTGAATTATAAATTCAAATTTGAACTCTCGAATCAACAATTAAAACTTGACAATAATATACTTTTATTGCAACAGGAAAACGACGTACCTCCAAAATAAGCAGTGTCAAAAACAGTCTACCTGGAAGGAAAACCGACAACGATATGCTTTATCAATGGTGGTGAGTGCCCAGCCAAAATGACTAATTTTATCGAAAATTCAAATACGTATGATCAAGTCTCCACGTTTAAAGATTTAGTTAGACTTTCGCATATAGAGAAAACTCTCCGTGAACCAATCGAAAAGATATTGCTGTTCTACCTCGACGTATTCAATCTAGAGACCGACTTATTACCATGCACTAATCTTGCTAAACACACAATAACGTTAAAAGAAAATAAAATCATTAACACAAAATCTTACCGACCGCCTGAATGCCATAAAGAAGAAATCAAACGACAAATGGACGAAATGCTACAAAAGAACATTATAGAACCATCTGATTCTCCTTACAATTCACCAGTCTGGGTAGTACCAAAAAAGGCAGACGCCTCAGGGAAACAGAAATGGCGAATTGTAATAGACTTCAGAAAAATAAACGAACTAACTGACCAGGACGCATATCCATTACCTGACATAGACGACATACTATCCCAACTAGGCAACGCAAAATTCTTCTCAGCCCTCGATTTATCCTCCGGATTCCACCAAATCCCAATGGACATAGACTCTAAAAAGTACACAGCATTCTCCACACCACAAGGACACTATCATTACAATAGGATGCCATTCGGTTTAAAGAATGCACCTGCAACATTTCAACGCATGATGGATACCGCGCTAAGAAGACTCATAAATAAACATTGCTTCGTATATTTAGACGACATTATAATATTCGGACAGTCGATTGAAGGGCACAATAGCAACCTCGCGATAGTATTGCAACGCCTACGCGAACTCGGACTCAAAATACAGCCGGACAAATGCGAATTTCTCAAACCAGAATTAGAATATCTTGGACATATAGTAACCGCCGAAGGTGTAAAGCCAAATCCCAAAAAATTAGAAGCCGTTAGCAATTTCAAACAGCCACGTAATCCCACAGACATCAAATCGTTCTTAGGACTAGCAGGTTATTACCGTAAGTTCATCAGAAACTTTTCTAAGATCGCGAAACCATTGACCGAACTTACAAAAAAGGAGACACCATTTCATTGGACAGATAAAACCCAGGAAGCATTCCAGACATTAAAAGACAAACTCTGTTCATCACCCGTACTAAAATTCCCAGACTTTGCGAAACCATTCACATTAACGACTGACGCCAGTAACGAAGGTATAGGTGCAATCTTATCACAGGACGGACATCCATGTTGTTATATCTCGCGAACTCTAAACCCACCGGAACGAAATTATTCCACTACAGAAAAAGAACTTTTAGCAATAGTATGGGCCGTGAAACGCCTCCGACAATATCTGTTAGGACGGAAATTCCTCATCCGAACCGATCACCAAGCACTAAAATGGTTACAGAATTGCAAAGACCCCTCATCACGCTTGATGAGATGGCGATTAGAACTAGAAGAATACGAATACGACATAGAATACACGAAAGGAAAAGATAATACTGCAGCCGACGCACTATCTAGAATACATGTTCTGACCAGACGACGCGAAAATTTGAACATAGAACTCGATAAAAAATATCACGATTGGGAAAAATCTACCGACGCGTTACCCAAAATTCTCAAAATGACTCCGAACCGTAAATTTTTCTATCAATTATTCAAAACAGAGCTAGGAAATTACGACAGAATCGAATGGTTAACTAAATTAAACGAAATTATTCATATAAACGAAAAGATAAGTATAGGCGACGACAGTTTCACAGAGACCGAAAAGAACGCGATCAAACAAATTTTACTATTCCTGAACGACACCGTAAAAGAATTAAATTTTGCATGGGAACCAATTCAAACATATAGCGACGAAGAAATAGACGAATTATTGAAAGAAAATCACGATTTAGTAGGACACCCCGGTATACAAAAGACATACGACCGCATTCGTGAACGGCACAGAGTACCAGATTTGATGAAACGTATACAACAACATATAGAATCATGCGACACCTGCCAAACATCTAAAACTACACGTATCAGACCGCGCGAAGAACCTTGTATCACCGACACACCCCTCGAACCAAACGATAAAATTGCTATGGACTTATTAGGCCCACTGAAAAAGACGAAAAAAGGCAATCAGTACATTCTATCCATACATGACGAATTGACAAAATACTTAATACTCGTACCACTAAAAACTCAGCAAACGGAAACAATTTGGAACGCACTCTTGAATCATTACATTTACATCTTTTCCGCTCCAAAAAAGATATTAACTGACCGCGGACAGAATTTTATATCTAGTTTAATGTAGCAGTACGAAGACGCGTTCAAAATCAAACATATCAAAACGACATCCTTCCACCCACAAAGTAACGGATCGTTAGAACGGACACACGCAGTAATAACAGACATGTTAAAATCGATACAGCGAAATTCGGATGAAGAATGGGACGATCAACTTAACTTTGTATGCCTTGCATATAACACAATGATACACGACTCTACTGGTTACACGCCATTCGAACTCACATTCGGACACCAAGCCAATCATCCCTCCACAATATCCAAGAATCCCCAACGCACATACGCAGACGAAGTCACGTTCCGCAAAAAGGAATGGGACTCTAGACTCCGACACGCTCGCGAAACATTGATCAAAAGTAAACAGCGATATCAGCGCGATCAAAAACGTAAAATTATAAAACCTCAATCAGTTTTCAAAGAAGGAGACTCTGTTTTAATACATAACGATCATAAAAGGCATAAACTTGATGTGGAATGGTTAGGACCGTACACGATTGATAAAGTATGTACTCCATACTATCTGATTCAAGACAAAAAGATACACGGTAATCGTTTAAAACCTTACTTTCCAGGTCGACGCTCCTCTTTGCCGGAATAGTATCCGCGCAAATAAATATTACACCATTAGAAGGAAACTCTGTATTCGTAGAAAACATAGGAAAAGGATATTTATACAGCGACACTGCCAATGTAATAGTAGGATTAGACACTAGCGACATATACGAACAGATAAGCGCAATAGAATCATATAAATTAACGATAGACTCACGTGCAATCAGCAAACAATACGTCGAAGAGTTAGGCGGATTACAAAATCGCATCAATAACCTAAAACAACTCGCAAAACACTTGAAAGCGTTAACACATACCCGGAGCACACGAGGTTTGCTTAACATCATAGGTTCCGTATCGAAAAGTCTGTTCGGGACTCTCGACGATGATGATCTTACGCTCATAAACAAAAATATGGACAAACTATTCGATGATAATAATAAAATCAAGACCATAATAGCTAATCAAACAGCACTTATTAGAAAAATTGTAAACTCAGAAAACCTAAACCACTTAGAGAGATCATATAGTGATATATTAAAATTACAACAGCAGGCAAATATCGATAGATCTATGCTTAAGATGATCATGAAAGTCGACACCGCGATGCAAACTTTACACTTTCAATTAGATGAAATACTTAACGTCATGATATTAGGCAAACAAGGAATAATTAGTCCACAAATACTTGACCCCAATGAATTCATAGAAAATTACGCCAAGGCAATAGGTAGCCAGATGTACAACACCGCGATTTCTGCCAAAACCGAACATTTTCAATTCATACTCGACATCAGTGATCTTAAAATCTTCACAATAGATGACAAAATATTTTTCAAAATCATAGTACCTTTAGTCTCTAACACAGAATGGAACATATTACAAGTATATCCTATCCCGAGTAAAAGAAATGGAGTATTTTTGGCTCCAGTAGTCGAACATCAGATATATTTAACTTCAGGTCTTTCATTTATAAACGCTGATATCGAGTATTTCAACAAACTTTGTAAGAATCGAGCCGGAACCACTATATGCAAACAAACACTACCAATCCATGACAGAAATTCAAAAACCGATTGTCGCAGCGAAATAATAAATTTCAAACCACACATTGAACATTGTCAAATAACTGTACTTAAGATTGAAGACATTAGCTTTATACCGCTCAAAACTAGCAACTGTTACATTGCGATACCAGCAAGTCCGATAGAAATAGACACAATTTGCCAAACGAAACATACCTTACAAAAACTTGACAAGCCTTCCATCATAAGAGCTAACACTTCTTGCGATATATTGTACAAAGACGAACACATGCGTATAGGCGAAACAAAAAACGAAGTCATATACGAAATCAAAACAAAAACCCTAGCGCTCAAAACAAACGATAGTTTCACTCATCTATTAGATAAACTCGAGCGAGCACCGAAGATAATAGATAATTTACAAGGCTATAAAACAACGATCGATAAAATAGGCGACGAGATAGAAGCTCTTAATTTCGAATATAGAATAAAAAATATACAGTATTGGGGACTAACCACGCTCCAGATATTAGGGTATATAGCATTAGGCATACTAGGTATATATGGATTAAACAAAATAGGGGTATTCAAATGCATCAGGAAATGTATACCGAACAAATTATGTATCAATTTATTTTGCTGCCGAAATGAAACTGTAATCAACAGCCACAATGCGACAGCCCCACCAGTACCACTCACCCTGGGCTCAACACCCAACATCTATATTCCAACCAACACATACCACTCAGATGAAGAGGAGGAATCAGCTGTACTTTTCAAGCCACGTCAAGTCCGATTCCACAAAAGTCTTCTGAAGAAAACTTGAGGGATCAAGTTCAATCTAAGAAGGGGGGAATGTCACAGACGAAATTCGAGCAACTGTATATAACAAACCGAAATTCCGAACGCCTTATCGCGTGTGACCGTCCGGTCAGCACCCGTTCTCAGCCGCCTGAGTGGCATTCGATCACTCCAGCCGAATTTTACACTAAGTATAAACAAAACCTTCTCCCACTCCAACGAATGGAAGAATATAAATGCTCCCTTCAAAATCATCCAGTCAGTCTAATAAAAAAATTCTTAACTAATCCAAGTATCGAAAGTGTATCATCGCGAACCGAAAAAATTGTATAAATTGAGTAAAAAATAAAAAGAACTTTATCTCCTTTTCGGAAATTAACAAGTTCCTTACTTTTTACCTTAATTTTACACGGCAGGCGCGTGCATGCTCTTCCGAGAACTCGGCGGAAGAAACGTAAGGATATGGATGGAACATTGGGCACGTCGGTGTCGCGCCTTGACAGCGTAACGCTTTGTATCGAGAAGCTGCTAGAAAGTTCCGTGGCACGTGACGTTACACAGACATCTACTCAGGTCACACTCATTATAGAGAGTGGGGGTTCAAAATCTTTACAAGCGCCACAGGTCACTAAGGCAGTTAGTCTGTGAATAACTGGCCAACTGTCTACATTCCAGAACGCACATTTATAGCTCTCGAAATAATTGTTTAATAAATATCACATTATATTATTTCAACATAAACATTGTGTCTTCCACAGAATATTAATCCTAATTCCAAGATTAAATTCTAACACTAAATATAGGTAAATGCAATTAAATAGAGTTAAATATACCGTAATGAAATATATTTAGTTTATGAAACTTTTCCTACATTAAATGGGAAAATTATTCGCATAGTTGGAAATTCGTGTAGTATCTATAATAAAAATTTATAAAATAACAAGACAGCTCAGAGGACTTTTCAATATTTTTTATTTCGGTATATATACTGCATTTCCATTAATCTTCGTTTCAGATATTTTTAAAAGTTACTTATTAATATCACTTCTAGTCATTTTTTAACATTATTCGATAAAGTTACATTAACAAAATCGTGTTTTTCAATTATACCATTTACTACTCTTTATCTTCATGATTATAATTGATTATACAAGTATCCCATATATCGTAGTGAAGCAATTGTGTATAGTTGTAGCATTGTAAAGTTATGACTCGGAGACAACAAAATCGTAAAAATTCTTAAAAAAATTGGTTGACAGAATATCCTACCAAGTATTATTTTCAGCGAAGCAACAGGTTTTGTCAAACGTATAACCTTTATAAATTTCTGACGTAAAGTATTTCAAATCTATCTTCTCCAAAAAGAAGAACGTCGTAGGATAAAATTGTACATTTTAAAATGTACATTGTAAAATTATACATTTTCGATTTATTTCTTCACGTAGAAAATTTTACCTTATCCTTTATAGTACGATTAATGAGACGCACTAAATATTTGAATGCTACGAAACTCGTAAGAACCAGTTGTACTATACTTTAACCAGTTACACATACTAAACGGTATCAAGTAACTTATCGATCAGTATCGCTTTCCTTTAATATGAAAGAACGAAATAAACGTAGAACAGAATTTTTACGAACAGAGAAAGTATCAGGTTGTCCGGAAAGTGTCTTTCTTTCGCAAGCGTGTCTTTTACAAGGATGCACCTTCGTACAAACGTAAAACCAAGTCTGTGAAATTTATCTCAACAGAATATCGTAATTCGATAAAATAATATAAAACAAAAAGACGTTGTGCGTCTATTATTTCCTCATAAAACGAAAGAAACTTTTTGGACAAGCTAATAGTTTTCGAAAGATTTACGACTTGTCTATGGAAGACGAGGGATTGAAAGAACGCCGAAGAATGAGGTTCAATGGATGAACCAGCAGGAAGTTCTCGAAGCAGCCGCGAATCGCGAGTACCCCCTCGAAAAGAGATGAAAGTGAATCGAAACTGTAAGACTGTTACGACTTTTCCTCTCCGATATTCGTGAATTGAATCACGGTCAACTCAGCTTGAAAGAGAAGTTCGATTAAAAATCTTCTATTGTTAAATTCCTTAGTCACTCAGGCAGATCCATGCGATTAACTCTTAATTAGTATTCTTGGTACAGCAATAGTTACTCAATTTTAGAGTTTCAATAATATACGTTGATTTGTATTTCGTACTTTACGTAATAAGTATCATTGATATTATTTACGGCGTAACACTAAATAATAATTTAAATTTCAATATTGAAATTCTGTAATCATATATTAAAATATTGAAATTGTATACTGAAAGTATTTCATTCTGTTAGCTTAATTTGCTCAGGAGCCACGCTGATCACCTTCATAAATTCAAGCACAGAGAAAAATAACAGAAAACAATTACAAACGCTTTTGAAAATTTACCTTGGAGCCTGTGACTTTTTACAATTCCTTGCGATAGATAATTGCAAATTTGGAAAAATAGATCGTTCGTTTTTTAGCATGCTGAATATTAATTATATTCTTAAATAATTAAATCGAGGAATTTTATATTAATTTTATATTTTTCACAAGGCTGATCAGTTTCTCGTGTGAAAATCTCAATGAAAAGAATTGATATGCTATTGTTAAATTAATCCTCGTCTTAAATCCTCGTTACTGATCTAATTTATACAAAATAAGGTTACACACTTACAACAATAAAGAAGCTATAGAGCGGCGAAGATATCCTCAAAGAAGGAGAGAAGAATCAATTATACGAGCCATTATTCGCCACTTACCTAATCTTAATCTAAATCTTAAATCTAACTGCACTTAATCTTAATCTTAAATCTAACTGCAATTGTCCTTTGTTAATTTTATGATTTCCATTACGCGAATCGAGTTGAGTGTAAAAATTCTGTTTTACGACTAAACCATATTTACGACTAAACGAATCCTTACAAAACATATATATAAACATAAACATATATATAAACATTATAATGCAGAGATTGGAACACAATTCAATTTCGTGGACAGCATGTGTTCGTGATCAATCGACGCGTCAGATAATTTATTATTGAATAAACTGGCCGGTGGCGTCTGCGTTTCATGATTGGCAAGTCGATAACGATACAACCGATAGGTAACCGAAATAAATGTTCTACATCTGCGAAGTAGACGTTGTTCTACTAAGCTTTCGACGAGTGAATATTTCTCTTCTTTCTTTCCATCGATAAATCGCGTATCTCTTAGTAACATTCAACTAAATTTTACAAATTTCACCATAGGCAGAGTAATTCTATAGCCGAAAGATAGAAAAAAAGAAAAAAATGGAACAGCGAAAGAACCAAGTCAATTTCCCTCTTTCATCCAGTTTCAGAGCGAAATACGACATATATGATATTTTCATGCTTCAATTTACGATCAAAGGATATTCAGAGTCGCAACTTTTTATCGAATCGAAACTCCCAAGCTGCATGTTTCACGCAGAGGAAATGGGAGAAAGAGTTACATAAACACTGATAAGTGAGCCAGTGAGAAGTTAAATTGATCGATTCCATTTTTAAACAAGTTTTTTCGTTCTAAGATCCCATCGACTAAATCGCTACACTCACTGCTGATATTTATTTAAATTTATGTTTTTATAGAGCGCGACGAAAGAGAAGAACCTAGACAGAAATTTATTTTACTTACTGAACTATTAATAGCTGCTAGACTTTGCATATTTGTACACCTTCGCGCGTATTTTTACATCTTTCAATTTACCGTAAAACCTTATTCACATTGAACTCTTCAGAAACCAAACGATTAATCTCAATAGAGTCAACCTTCTTTACAAACAAGGTATTTCTATATTGCAACTATTTTGAAACATATACACGTATGAAATATAAACATATTTTTCATCCTAATTCCGGACACTCTTTTCACATGGATTTCGTCAAAATTATGCGGCCTTGCGATTAAAAGAAATTTTCTCGAGAAGTGTCGCGATTAGGCAACTTATTGGTATTAACAGATTATTAACAGAAAGACAAAATAAACTCCGTTACACAAATCGGATGATCAAGTTTTCGGAGGAGAAAGAGAAAGAGACAGAGAGGGGGAGAGAGAGAGTGAGAGAGAAACAAGATTTATTGAAGGGAGGATGAGGGAACGGAAACACTTTGAGGAAACACTTTGAGCTCTATGCTTCGACCTGTCCAGCCGCCAATCGAATTAGCGTGCCATCCAGCATTGATTTTGCGTCCATATCGTGGAACCATGCCGTATTTATTGTTTACCAGGTTTCCTGTGTCCTATGAATTTCAGTTTTTCCGCAAGATGCCGCAAGATGCAGCTCGTTTTCCTTAGACTCCGATGTGAAATCGCGCGAAAAAGTAAGAATGAAGGCGTTTCCATTGGATCGCGATTGCACTTTATCGTATTAATTAACTCGACATTACAGCGTAGTCCTAGAAAATCGTATTAATCGAGGTAATCCGATGCAATTGATTCACGGCCAGCGTACTGCTGCGCATCACGCGAGTCGTTGTCTCAATTATTGAATTGCTCGTTGCGAAGTATTGTAGCGGAACCTCGGAAACGAAATTAACGATGTAATTGGGGACAGGATGCATTGTAACGATGGAAAATATTTTAGTCATAACAGCTAATTCGAAGGTTGAAAAATATCGATCGAACTGTTTGCTGGTGTTCGCCCAAGGATTCGAACATGTAGGGGTATAGTGGTTGAACAATTAGATCTGGTCATATCTGTTAATTTTTCTGTCGTTATTGCATAATTCATTGTATTCTTTGGTTTACTATATACACGTATCCCGTTTGATAAATTATATTTCTAATTTTCGTTAATAATATTAATACTTTGCATTCGAAGGTTTCATTTATTCATATTACCAGATACTCCAAGTAATTTCAGTAGAAAGAACGTGTTTTCGTATAATTGGTTAAATATATGCGTAAAATGAAGAGTCATAGCCGCATCACTCATCACCTACTCACTCACTCACTATCATCGCGCAGTGCGATACGATTTTGCTTGGTAGTGTAATATATCTTCGGCCAATACGTCGGTTTATTTTTCTGATTGTATCTTACCTGTTCGTTGCAAGAATACGTGAGATAATTATGATTTGACAGGTTAAGGACAAATTTTTAATTTATTGATTTATTAAATTTTTAATTTATTAATTATTTAATTTATTTGATATTATTAGCGGAGCCCTCGATTGCGAAGGGTTATAGTAGCGTCGAATAAAATTGAAGTTGTTAATAGATCATTTTCTGATATTATATTTCAATGGATCTTCGTGGAAATTGAAATAATGTCTGATTCTATTATTTATCTTAGAAAACTTGAAAAACTAATTAATTATTCGTATCGAATTAGTAATATTCGTTTGTTTGTAAAATGTACTTGTCAAGATAGTATTATATAAAAATGCTGAATCTCGACAGGTTAATTTCTCATGTGAGTTTTCACGAAGCTTGAAAAAATAGAATTTGTAATTAGTGTTATTTGCAACAGACATTTATTTTCCCTGAAACCTATGTAGGTCACAAATATTCCTAGTAGCAATGCGTGTGAACTACATTCGCTTCTCTATGTACGTACATATGTACTCTCAAAATTTCATTAAAATCGTTCTTACGTTATTTTAAAATCCATTCTAAAATCGATTCTATGGTGACAACCAACGGTGTAACTTTATAATTCGACGAAATTTTCCAATGCATTTCAAACAGACAAATTTTTACAATCCCAATATAGAGAAGGTATAAAAATAAAATAGTTATTTTTCTTGCTCGGTTCTAGATGAGAACAATAAAAGTTGCGTGGACAGTGATTAAATTGCTTTAAGGAGAAACCTCCTATCTTTTGTTTTATATATTGACTTTTTGTTGCAATATTTTCCAAGAGCTTCGACTGGCATCGAGTCGTATAAAATCGTAGAAAAAGGCGCTAGTATTCTTTATAGTTGCATAGCTTCCATCATCGCCTGGGTAATAGGCCTCGCTTCGTCTTTGACGCGACAATCTCGTTACCAAGACTTCGATCTTCGAGTTGCTTAATGCGATATCGACATCAGAACGATGCCTCGACGAGCAATTCATCAAAAAAGTTTTTTAAATTTTATTCGTGTAATCTCGAAAGTGACTCGATATTGACCGAGAATAATACGATGTTTCATTTATTTGACGAAGCTTGGGTGAAAATTTTCCGCCGACAGATTTTTGATTGCAACCAACGACATTTGAAATTACTGACACGAGAAATAGAAATTTATTGTCATAACTAGCAACGTTGTAAATTGTTCGTATTTGCTTTGATACGAAGATGAATGGGAAATTATTAAAATTTAACAATTTAATAGCATTTACAATTATTCGTATTATCTCATTTAATTATATCATAATTGACAATACAGAAGTGTCACTGTTTCTGTATACCTAAATATATTATGTAGTATCGTTTGTTTTTTTACAATAACTGTGCAATTCCATCGTATTGATGCCTTTTCTACTGTAATTCTACTCCTAACTAATTACATTGAATCAACGTCAGTCATTCGCATAATAACAATTCTATTCCCTGATATTCCCAACCCGAAAGCAAATATCCTCTTCCAAATTGTTGCGTATGTGTAACCATCCGATTTCTATAGTAATATATTAGCCGTACTGTATTATGTGGATTCTTCGTTGTACGAACGTAAGTAGTCAAGTGAAATTTGTGATGTTCCTTGATCTATGTATGTTACGATCAGTTTGCAACAGGTAACGACAGTTTTCCCAAGTGGTTGCACGTTCAGCAAGAAATTAATCAGCAGTGAAGAAAAATATAAAGTTCCCCTGTATTTCTAACTTTGTACTCTGTAATGTCACGGTTTCTAATCTTTCATCCATAGTTCACACTTTAAGAAAAATTAATCAATTACATTAATTACGTTGCTTAAAATCATCGAATTTATCTAGTCGGTTAAGCGTGTAAAATCGACGAACGGAAGATTATTCAATGAGAAAACTCGACATTACCAAAATGAACGTTTGCCCATGTTGATGTAGCATTTAAAGTAGCCATGTTTGCCCATGTTGAAGTAGCATTTCTATTCGCCTCCATATGAACCCATTGAATAATCGATACGAGTTGCTCGTTACACGGTAATTCCTTGCTTGCAAATTTGAAAGCCACCCCCATAGGCCCTGTTAATCGGTCAGACTAGCGCAGAGACGCGTTTCATTTGCTATAATTCGATCTTCGGACGGTTTAGTTATCGTCGCATTTTGACGCTGCTTACCAGCAGATTAATCTCTAGCAAACAATTGATAGGCGTCACAAACAGACCAGTTTCTTCGTAGTTAGCGAGTCTCTGGACGTTCAGAATATGAGGATCCAGCTGATCCACCATTACAATTAATCGGATTAATTCTCACTCCCTCTCGCCAAGGGATATATGTAATTGATTTTCTGAATCAGGGATGGCTATTCCGATAATATACAGTAAATATAAAATATAGCGAAAATACATAGTAAATCGAATTTTTCCTTTTCATTTCTTAACTTTATCTGTTCTCAAGATACATAGCTTTTGCAGTTTTCCGTAATGGGACAGAAAGCGGAACATCTTTAGGCTACCATCTTTTTCTTTTTACAATTTAAATTCGTTTCTTCAATGTCCGTTAGAACATTTTCCAGCCAATATTTTCTAAAATTTCACACGTATCCTTCCTTCGCTATAAGACGCGAGATACACGTGTACTTCAGCATCGACGTGTCTTCAACTCATCGACGCCTCTTTCTCGGCGTTTCCCATAGTCCGTTTTCCATTCTGTCCGCGTTTCATCCCCCGACCACATTTTCTGTGCAACGTGTACACACATCCAAATATGGGTTGACTGCGACACGGGAAAACTCAGCGTTAGAAACGAACGAAGAAACGCCTAACCATCGTGAAAGCGATGTGAACGCGGAAATCGGACGAGGCGAAGTTAATTTCGACTATCAGCCAGCTTTGGGCAATGAATCTCGACGATTTCCGCGAGCATATTGGACTTATCTGCTCCAGCACGCCTTGCAATCACGATAACACCTTCTGTTGCACGCACGTGAACACGCAACCCCCTCGTTACCCTCGAAACGAGCGGTCAGAGATCCGTGAACAAGATTGAAATTCGTTACGGTTACGGAAGCCGTTTACGACCCTATGGATTACGAGGGTCGTTTCGGAGAATGCAGTGAGCGATCCCATGGAGCGTAATTCTTAGCCCATTAACGGGTAACGTTGCGTTAGCGAATTTCATCTGTCACCTTTTCCCCAATGAATTTGCGTTATCGAATTCTATTTGTTAACATTATCACCACGACAAGCAATTCCAAGGATGAGCTTCGCGTTTACCTCGTCTCTACTTTTTCTATCTGGATTCTACAATTTCATGAGTTTCAAAGGATGTGGATAAAACGGCATTATGAGAAACTGTTGGTTGATTCTTCATGGGTTAACGTAGTTTTGAAGAAATTCTTCCAGGACCCGGGAAGAATATTAAACATTGAAATCGGATACAGTACCAATTCTGAGAACTTTGAAAATGACACGGTACCACAATGTCGCTATAGAGACTAATATAATGTTACTCTAGAGGCTTTCACTGCTCGAATTGTCACAATTATTTTTTATACTTCCGATCCTTGATCATGCCAAAGCGTTATTTTTAAAAAATAAAATATATAATAGAAGTGTGTATAGAACTGTTGAAAGGGTCCGTGTAACAGACTTTCGTCGATGATCTATACAACTAAAATTCTTAATACTAAATTCAATTCGTAGAATATTCAAATCTATCTATAGTTTGATCGAATCTTCGATTATAAATCGACGTAAAATTTTTGGATACTACAAGCGTAGCCATCGTTCAGTATCTCGTAAACGTCTGATGAAGAAGTACATGTTACAAGGCTTATACGTCAAATCTATAGAACACCTGAATATAACTGACTTCCCAATATTTCAATATTCCAGGTCCCATAGCTATATCGGATGTCGATTAATACGAAACATGAGAAGTCAATCAATCGATATGTTCAATGGCACGTAATCTTGATAAAAGCTGTACAAACTTGCAGTCCTTTCCTTGTTTATAACGGGAAATTGAATATAAATAATATTCATAAATAATTGAATTGATAAAGTTGCCAGTATCGAAACTAAAGTTTTCTGGGAAACGACTGTTTATGAGAAATTGTTTGTTTATGGGAATGTTATTTATTAGAAAAATATAACGATACTTATTTATTACGCATATTATAATACTTTATATAATTTTACGATATCTCTATTCTATCGTTTCAAAGATCTGTTAATTAACGATAAAAAAAAATATCTTCTTTATATCTTAAGAGAAGATATGTAAGTCCATTATGTAGTTTGCTTAAGAAGGTCAGTAGAGATTTTCTTATCTGATGGGATAATTGAGGCAGATTTATCTACGCACATGTTCAAGCACGATGGAGGGAGTTTGCTGGTACATGGTGCACACAGTCTAATTTAGGGAACTAATCGTATAACATACATCATACACAACCTATATCACGTAAAAACGTGTAAACTGAAACGTTAAAAACTGTACGAATTATTATGATTACACTTCCCTTCATATTTAGTGATATTAACCTTCATACAAACAACCTCTTCAAGGAAAAACAAAATTCTTTTTCGAAAATGGCACTTCCAATTCTTCTTATTCTCACTATTTAATTGCTAGCCGTATCAAGTAACAACGAAAAAGATAATAATATCTAAACGTTAAGCAGGTCCATATTTTGGGGGATACAATTAAAAAAGTAAATCGTCGGTGGAATATTGTTTCACCTATTAAGAATTTTGGAAGATATAATCAGAAAGGTACAACCTGGGTAGAAAATTGTACTCCTTATCGAGCATTTTTGAAAATATAATTGAGAAAGTGGAATCTGGATAGAAAATTGTTTTACCTACGAAGCATTATAAAAAGTAAGTTTAATAAAACTATACCTTGGATATTTCATATATTTTTTCATATTATACGCATTACATTATAGAAGCAAACGCGGACTGCTCAACGTCATAGGCTCAGAATCTAAAACTCTATTCGGAACTCTCCTCGAAAAAGATCTAGAACTCATTAACGAAAATATTGATACATTTGTAGCGGCACTCGACACAGCACAAATACCGCTACTCGACATAAACAACTAACGGACGACGGTAGCGCAGTGGTTAACGCATTAGGTTACGAACGTTCGGGGAAAGTAGTGGGGGGATATATGGGAGGCAGACGTAGAGAGGACGGAGCTGCGAGCGTAATCGAAATCTCCGGAAAACTAGAGAGCTTGGGCAAGGGAGGTAACCAGAGTGGAGGACTAGTGCCTGTGAACGCAAAGCGGGTGTAGCTACGGGAAGTCTGGCTTGGACAAGGAGTTAAAGCAAAACCAACCAAGTGTGAGGTTAGGACGGTGGAGTAGCCATATTAGGACGCGTGACAACAGCGCCGCTACACGGGCTACCCGAGAAACTACCCAGACGCAGCCATATTGGCGCGTGCGCCGAAGCGCGTCGCGCGGGCCACTTGAAAGTGACAGCGACTGGCAGAGTGGCAAGTGCTGACCGAGCGACATTTCCCGCCCAACGGGGAAACAGACGCAACCATGGCGAAAGGGAAGGAGGTAGAGGAAAACGCTAGGGGACGGAGGGAAACGGAACTGGCTGCGGAGCTGCCACACGTCAGCACCAGGAGCATGACGAAGGCGATGCCGCCAAAGGAGGGACCCTCCCGCTTCACGCTGGACAAGGAGGGAATATGGACTGAGGAAACAACAGAGGAGGAGGAAACCCCCGCCAGAGAAGCACCCCGAGCGAAGAGAAGGAAGGCCAACGAATCCCCCGAACCGCGGATGAGAGCAGCTACAGGGCGCGTCTCGCTGCAGTCAAACACCATGCAGAGGAGATGAGATCCTTGCTGCACCAACTGGAGGAACGACTGCAGAGAATAGAAAAAGGAGAAGGAAAGGAGGTCGCTCCTGCCGCGAACACGAGAGGGATGGAGCCTGGAGCCTCAAACGCCCCAGCGCCCAAGGGAGGCCGAACAGCTGTCATCGAATGGCAGACGGTTGAAAGAAAAAGAAGCGGAAAGAAGAAGGAAGCAGGAAAGAAGCAGCCGGCGAAGCTGATCCCCGAGACAGGGGCGGAGAGACAGAGGGAAATTCCGGAGAGTGGATTGGAGAACGCACGAAGAGGGGGAGGCAGGGGGCTCCTCCCGCGCGCACCGCGAACGTCAGCGGTAACAATCACCCTGACGGACAAATCGAGCCAATCCTACGCGGAGGTGCTGGCTGCGGCCAAGGACAGTGTCTCCCTGACCGGCTCGGCATCAACACGATGAGGATGCGGAAGACCATCGCCGGAGACGTCATCTTAGAGGTCCCCGAGGACCAGGGAAGGGAGAAGGCCGCAGCGCTCGCAGCACAGCTGACGCGGGCTCTGGACCCGAACGAGGTCCGCGTGGCGACACCCTTCCGAGCCGCGGAGGCAAGGGTGTCCCTGATAGACATAGCGGCCACCAAGGCGGAAATCCAGAACACCCTGGCGAGGAAGAGCGGCTGCAAGCCGGAGGACATCCGGCTGGGAGAAATCCGCCCCGCCCGGAACGGACTTGGCACCGTGTAGATACGAGGCCCTGCCAGTGCAGTGAGGAAACTGGCCCAGGCTGGAAAGGTCGCCATAGGCTGGTCGACGGCGAAGGTCGAAGCCATCGAACGGAGACCGTTGCAGTGCTACAGGTGCCTTGGGATAGGACACACGGGGAAGACCTGCACCGCCAAGGAGGACAAGGGGCACCTGTGCTTCAGATGCGGCGAACCAGGGCACCAGGCGAGAGCATGCACTACTGCGAGCCCGAAATGCCTGCTCTGCGAGGCGCTTGGAGTACCGTCGGTACACAGGATGGGGGAACCGGCCTGCGCCCCCTCGAAGAAAGGAAGGAAAGGAGCCGCCCGCGGATCCACGGCTACATGAGGCAGCGAGAAAGGCTCCCCGTCGCAAAGCGACCCTAAGCCCGCGAACAAGGAGGTAGGCACGGAGGAAGCCACAAACAAGGAAAGAACACCAAAGAACTGAGAATGCGCATCCTCCAGACTAACCTGCGAAGGTCAAGGCGAGCACAAGACCTGCTCCACCAAACCATCCGGGAGAGCACGGTCGCCCTAGCGGTGGTGGCGGAACCATACAGAGTTCTGGATGCCCCGGAGTGGGTCGGAGACACGGACGGAATGGTTGCCGTCACCTGGACATCAACGCCCGGGGCGTTCGCCCACGGAGCCCTGCTGGAACGCGGCAACGGATACGCCGCGGTCGAGTGGGCAGGGATGATGGTGGTGGGGGTGTACGTGTCACCTAACAGCGGACGGGCAGCGTTCGAGGAATTCCTAGACGGAGTTGGCGACTGCGTCAGGCGACGACTCCCCCGACAAGTGCTCGTCCTGGGAGACTTCAGCAAGCACTTCACGGAATGGGGGAACGCCAGGACCAACGCGCGCGGCCGCACGCTATCAAACTGGGCCGCGGGACTTGGACTTCTGTTAGTGAACAGGGGCTCGACCAGTACCTGCGTGACGTGCAGAGGGAGCCCATTGTTGACATAAAATGGGCCTCCCCCGAGGCATTCAGGCGGATCTCAGGCTGGAGAGTGGCCGAAGGGCCCGCCGCTGGCTTGCTCCACCGGGCGTACCGCGCGCTACGGCGCTCGCTACAAAAGGAAATTAAAAAAGCGAAGGACCGTGCTTGGTCCGAACTGGTCGAAACAGTCGAGTCGGACCCATGGGGAAGGCCATACAGGAAGGTGACACAGAAACTACGCGCGAAGGGCCCCCTGACAACGACGGAGATGGAACATGCGCTGCTGACGCGGATCACCG
Organism: Bombus vancouverensis nearcticus; assembly: GCF_051014615.1. Taxonomy (NCBI): domain Eukaryota; kingdom Metazoa; phylum Arthropoda; class Insecta; order Hymenoptera; family Apidae; genus Bombus; species Bombus vancouverensis. Next base: position 78,446 of record NW_027468952.1, read on the forward strand.
GAACGCTCTTTCCCCCACAAGAAAACAGAGTGCTGGAACGGCCACGGGAAACGACACGACCGCTGGAATGGAGGGACGACTGGGAAGTCACGGAGGAGGAGATATGGGAGGCTACCAGAAGAATGACCTCCCGCAACGTGGCACCGGGCCCGGACGGAATCCCTGGCCGGATCTGGGGGGAAGTGATGGGGGTCATGGCCCCCAGACTCCGGCACCTCTTCACAAGATGCCTGAGGGAGGGAGTCTACCCCCGGGCGTGGCGGACGACGAGACTGGTCCTGCTCCATAAAGAGGGCCAATCGACGACCTCGCCGTCAGCGTACCGGCCGATATGCCTACTGGACGAGGTCGGCAAACTACTCGAGAGGGTAGTCGCCGCCCGTTTGGAACGACACATAGCGGGCCAAGTGCCAGGTTTGCGCGAAAGCCAGTACGGCTTCCGGAAGGGGCGCTCGATGATTGACGCGGTCAGACGCGTACGAGCGATTGCGGAGGACTTGGTCTCCCGGAAAGGCGTGGCGCTGGCGGTTTCCCTGGACATCGTCAACGCGTTCAACACCATGCCATGGGACAGGATAGTGACGGCCCTGGAGCACTTCGAGGTTCCCAGCTACCTCGTCCGATTGATCCGAGCCTACCTCGACGACAGGTGGGTGTGTTGCACCTGTAAGGAAGGACAGGAAAAGCGATCCGTCGAGCGTGGCGTCCCACAGGGCTCGGTGCTGGGCCCCATACTATGGAACGTTGCGCACGACGAGGTACTGCGATGCCCGCTACCCCAGGCGCGGCCATGATATGTTATGCGGACGACACCCTAATCCTGGTCGAGGGTCGTGGCTGGCACGAGACGCTGCGCATTGGCGAAATCGCAACGGCCTGTGCGATCCGTGCCGTGAACGAACTGGGCCTAAGAGTCTCCCCTGCGAAGTCGGAGGCCACCTGGTTCTTTGACAGGAAGAGGCGAGGGACACCACCGCCCGGCCTATGCATAAACATGGCAGGTAAAACCGTCCGGGTGGGATCACAGATGAAGTATCTGGGACTCACCATCGACAGCCAGTGGACGTTCGAGCTGCACTTCGACTCTCTGATCCCGAAGGTGTCAGCGGCTGCCAATGCCCTGTGCGGCCTACTACCGAACATCGGCGGGGCCGGAGACGCGGTGCGCCGACTTTACGAGGGCGTCGTTCGGTCACGAGTGATGTACGGGGCCCCAGTATGGGCGGACGACCTGATGGCAAGCCGTCGCAGCATTCTGCTCCTGAGAAGGTTGCACAGAGTGACCGCCATCAGAATCATTAGGGGATACCGGACGGTGTCTCACGCGTCGGCGTCCACCCTAGCCGCGTCCCCCCCGTGGGAGCTGCGGGCGCTGGCGCTCAAAAAGTGATACACCCGCCGGAGAGAATGGCATCCGGGAGAAGACCCCACCGAGCAGGCGGCTCCAAACGACACAGGAACCGCCGAGGAGGACACATGGAACCTGTGGCGATCCCAACTGATCAACGGGAGAAGCGAACACCGAGGCGCGGAAGCGGTCCTACCAAACTGGGAGGCATGGAGGAGCCGCCACGGCCTCCCACTCACATTCAGGATGACACAAGTGCTCACCGGACACGGCGTGTTCGGCGAGTTCCTGAAGAGAATAAGGCGAGAGACGACAGACACCTGCCACCACTGCGGAGATGGCAGGGACACAGCGCAGCACACCCTGGAGCTCTGTCCGGCGTGGGAGCTGCCCCGCTACACCCTGCGGCACGCCATAGGGGAAACGTTGACACCCTAAGCGACTGTAGAAGCGCTGTTGAGAGGGCCACAGGAATACGAGGCCGTCCGCCTCTTCTGCGAGCGAGTTATGCTCGCGAAGGAGCGAGCGGAAAGGGAGAGAAAAAAAAACTCTCACCCCTGCAGGATAAGACGATGGAGAAGGATGGCAGACAGACGACCCAGAGCCGCCCCGCCACCACCCCAACGGACTACGACCAGAAGAAGTGACAGCGCTAGGGGCAACGACCTCCCCCTAACGCCTACTCAATAGCCGGCTCGAACAAGAGAACGCGAGAAGGGGGTGCAACTGAAGTTAATTCATAAGAGGTTCCTGGAGCACCCCTGTCACGCGCATAAGGTGGTCCTCGTGGAGTTTTAGTCGGTAGGAGTCCGACACTACTCTGCTGTTACGCGATTATTGCAGCAGCGGAGTGTCCATGAGGATTTCTCCACGTACAAAAAAAAAAAAAAGGTTACGAACGTTCGGAACGCGGGATCGAATCCCGGCGACCGAAGTCCGATTTTTATTCCACGATTTGAAATAGGAAGAAAATATAGCAGTACCCCCAGCAGCGACATCTACAGCCACCAACCACAATCATCACGGACTCGACTCATCCTCTACACATTATTTGACTCCAACAATAAACTAAAAACGATCCTCAGTAATCAAACCGCACTTATCAAACGCGTGCTAGACTATGCTAAGACGAATCAACTCGAAAACGTTAGCAACGTCATACGCAAGATTGAAAACCATAACGAGAAAAACGAAATATTGATCTCTTTACTAATTCAGACTGAATCTACCATATCGGAGCTCCATATTAACATCGACGAAATTTTTAACACTATAGTATCAGGAAAACAAGGAATCATAAACCCGCAAATTATGGAACCTAAACAGTTCTTAACAACACTCGACCAAATAACGAAGCAAAACTTTATGAGTAATCATATCGATCTTTCAGTTCAAAACTTTCTACTAATTCTAGATCTAAGTAAACTAAAATTATGGACAAATGATAACAAACTCATATATACGATAACTGTATCGTTTTCAGAAGACAACGAATGGAAAATAACAAAAATTTATCCGATACCTTTCAAGCAAAACTCTGTATTTATCGCACCTGTAGTAGAAACTGATACTAATCAGCTTAGAACGATACACCTTTGTCGATAGCCACTACTTAAACAAATATAAACGAACGGCAATCATCGACATTTGTAAGGGAACTCAGTCAAGTCACAATAGAATCAGTTCACCTGAATGTAGAATCGAATTAACTAATAATCAACAGACAGTCAAAACCTGCCCAACTGCTGTATTCAAGTTGGAAGAATTGACGTTCGTACCCTTACAGACAGAAAATCATTATATCATTATCATTAGGAAAAATGTGCAGATCGACGTATCGTGTAAAACACATAAAATCTTAGAAATCAGACAACCGAGTTTAATTAGCAGCAAAACTGGAGTTCGACTCGAGACGTCGTTGCTTGCGGACGTGTTTGCCGCGAGCTCCCGCTCGTGAGCATAAGGCTAGTTGTAATAGTAGTTGGTTAGGGGTAGATGTGTCATATCGTGGGTGGGATTAGTTTAAAGGAAACATGAGAAATACCAATTTTTAACGAGCTAGATAGTGATGGATAATTCCCATTTGAGATGAATTAGGGTGTCGTGGGTACGTACAGTGATTTTAGTTTATTGTTGACTTGAATAAGATGAGAGGGTTTAACGGATGCAAGAAGTCACAGGCTAAATTGGAAGGCGTAGCGGGGCTAAAATCGATATAACAATTAATGTTATTGAGTGAGTAAGCGTTTAGTGGATTTTAATTGAAGCTAAAGTGAGCTAAATTAATATTAAGTTAATCTATTGGCTAAATTAAAGGAAATAGAAATTAGAATTTGACTAGGATAGGAATTGAAATAAAGTGTAATTACGGTTCGGGAACTATAACAAATGAATAACTACGAGTCACATGTTAAGGTGAACGTAGGTTATAGACAGAAGTCTGGTTCGCGACGCAATTGAGAGCGGACATGTTGGTGGATCGCTCTCGCTAGCTAGGTGTTTGACAATATAAGATGATACATGCGTGTGAAAATGCAAGCAGGATTGCTAAGGATTGTGGTGAATTACAAGGGGGTGTGAGTGGAATAATATTGAGACGATATCAGAGTGTATGCATATGGAGGCGACAAGGATTATAATCATATGATCGTTTGAGTACAATTAAAGTGGGAGAAACATGAAGCGTGGCGGTCAATATTGGCATGATAAGTTGTAGGGGAATAGCTGTTAAATTAACTCGAGTACAGCAGTAGCAGCGTAGGATAAAAAAGTGTGTGATGCATTAACGGCTCATTGGTGATGGTGTCTATGATGCATAGCGGTGAATAAGTAAAAGGAGGAGTAATATAATATGTGAGTGTTAGCATACGCTGGTGATCTTCAAACCAAACAAGGGAAAAAGAACGAGTAGCATACATTATATGAATAAATATGTCGGGTTTACATTAGAATTAGGGTTAGGGGCGTGAAACGAATCCTCGCTTGGATTACGCGTTGTCGTTATGCAATAGAGAAGACATTGACTAGTGCAAATACGATTATTATAGAACCGGACAAGTAACCGCGGTAGTTAGATACTCGAGAAACTAATGACAATGATCCTAGGTTCAGTAACGAATCCGCGGTCGACGGGATGATAGATGAACGTGCTCACAAAATCTAAGTCGGACGCGTAATATTCACTGGTCGTAAGGGGTTACTCTTTTCGTCGATGAGATCGCCAGAGAGAATGACTTTCCCGTCCCGATGATGCCACAGAGGAAAGCTATAATGGGGTGTGTCTAAGGACACGAGATCATCGGATTCGTCGAAAAAAACCTTCGTTCAGAAAGTAAGGGAAATTGGCGTTGCTGCTAATCGGTCAATCTCCATATCGGTGGTTAGAAAAAGATGCTAGCCGCCCTCGAGGGAAAGTTGCTAGAGGGAGACGCCGCTCGTTGAAAAATAGGTCTCCCCTATTTTCCCGTAGTTGGGACAAAGACTGTTTGTCTGTTTGAAGGACTTTAGTTGACTAAATCTTAAGATTTATAACAGGCCCTCGGGCTAGCTGAACATGTACTGCGGAGACGCATCGACATCTGGCAATCATCTTACTCGAAGAATAGGGTCTGCGTGTGGCGAGCTACGGGACAGAGACCGTTGGAATGTTTACTGTCGAGTGTTACAACTATTTCCTTTTTAAAGAGAGCTATAGAATTATTCCATGCCTTTGTTAGACAAAGCGTTCATCCCGTGACCGCGGCTACGTTTGGCGACTGACTGTCGCCTCGAGCACAAGCTCATTATCACAACTCGCGAACAATTACAATCGGATTGAATAACTACAATTGTTCAATTACAGCTATAGTTGACTCTGGGTTGCAATGTTGCGGGATTATCCAAAATTCCAAAGGCTCCGGTGTTCTTTCATCTCCGATATATATTACACTCCGAAGACCTCGATAACCTTCTTGTACGCACGCTTGTTGTCAACCGACCCCACCAGATTCTTCTAACAGCTGCGAATCGTCTTTTGTCTCAACTGAGACCTGGACGCTCTCCGACGCTTACACACACATTCACATGTACAGTGTAAATGTATCGTCTACCTAACAATAGTAAAATTTATTGTATGAATCCAAAATAGTGACGGTTCAGAGTGCTATAATAAAAAAGATATCGAGCGCTAATTTAGAAAGGTTTTTATGCTGAGGTTTTAGTCCCCCTGTAGGGATTATCGCCGGGTGTATATCAGAGGCGGCTATTCCGTTACTATCTGGTTATTGTTTCGATAGCTGTGGCATGCAGTATATTTTGTTCACCCTATTACTGCTTCTTAACATGTGACATTACTGAGCGTGTGACACTAGCACATCCGATACCAGGCGGGCCCGTCAGCCTCGCGGTAGACGCATCGGATTACGCCATAGGAGCAGTATTACATCAACGCGTGAACGACAAATGGCTGCCGCTAAGATTCGTTACAACATCCTTGACCTCCGCGCAGCAAAAAAATATAGAGCATATGACCGCGAACTTCTTGCTTTGTACACCGCAGTTAAACGTTTTAGATAAGCCGTAGGAGGGAGAAATTTCGCGATATAAACCGATTACAAACCCCTCATGTGCGCGTTCAATCAATATCAACACAAATGTTCGCCGCGACAATTTCGCCATCTTGACTACTTCGGACAGTTCACGACCGACATCCGATACATTAAAGGCTTGGACAATAATGTAACCGACGCTCTATCTGGCATCGAAGCGATAGGGAAATCTGTGGACCATAAAACTCTCGCCGCAGCGCAAGAAAACGACACCGAGCTACGCGACATCGTCAAGTCCGATACATCCGTATTACAATTAAAGAAGATACGTTTTCCTGATTACGGCGTATCAGGCGATTTTGTATGACCGTTTGTATCGAAATCCTTGCGGCACAGCGTATATAATTCGCTCAGGGACTTTCCCATCTTTGGATACGCGCTACGCAAAACATGGAGACGACGTGTTTCGTCCGATCGTCAATAAACAAAGATTGTCGAAACTGGGCACGACAATGCCTAGCAGCCTATGGTCCACGTACCGTCATTCCGGTCCTCAATAAACCTAAGGAGCCACCATAAACCTTAACTTTTTAGTTTAATTGTTAGCACATGTTTTCAAGTTAATGTGCTTATCCGGAAGGATTTTCTAATCCTATAAGTGTTTTCGGTTTATGGCTGGTTCTTAGAAAACTCGTCAGGTTTATTGGACTCTGTTAAACATTACGGAGAGAGCGGGTAGTCACCTAATGGGAAAAACGAATGTTTGTCTAACGACAAAGCTGGTTTTTTCCATGAACAAGTTCATGAGCCACGTTGGTAGGAGGCTTCCTCCTCATACCTTTATGCATTAAGGTGGGTTATAATCAAGCGGCATCGCGGACCGTTACCCTCACTTTTCATAACGAAAAGTGTGAACAACGAATCCGCCTCCTTTGTTCAAAAAATACCTACAAACCGAGCTTCCCTCCATAATTACATGAGAGCGGAAGTTCAGTTAACTCTCCATTCTAACATACTCAACACCTCAAGACTTCCTCTACGACAACATATCTACTAGGACTCGAGCTCTGTCTTCAGATCAGTCATCGTCTCTACACTGATTCTCTCATCTAAGAGCAATCCATTTATTCTTCACTTACCTCTTACGTATCGGCGTTACTATCTTGTGTAAAGTTGTTGGAAATACATATTTTATAACCCTGTTAATCGCAGCGTTATATCACCTCAACCACCCCTAATATATCAACGGGAATCAGGGGATCGATTTGTTCGCGGCGTCGATTATTACAATCGTAACGGGAATTTACGACTTCCGTGGCGAATTTCCTAGCGGAAGCGTCTCCCCGCGACTGGTCGAAAATACAGTATGCTTATGCGAATTTCAAGAAAATTGCAATGGGTTACAATGGATTACAAAGGGAGAGGGAAGTGCAATGAATTATTACGATAAATTGTAAGGGGTGTGAAGTGGGATGAGATGATAGGAGAATTGGTGTGAGTGGAATAGTATTAAGTGAATATCAGGGTGTATGTTACAAGGGAGTCGACGTGGATTATGATCGAGTGAGTAAGTTACAATATGTTTGGGTATAATTAAATGGTAATATCCTAGGTGAACAAAAATAAATGGAATAATTGGAGGATCTAATGTTAAATGTGAGAGAAACAAGAAGTGTAATGCTCGATAATCATGGCGTGATGAGTCATAGGTGAACAATAACAAAGAACATAAAGCAATAAATTATTGAACTATTGAATTAAAATATGAAGAGGAGTTGGTAAAGTCGAATATCTATAGAAAATGCAATTACGAATTTCAATTTAAATGATAAAACTTTAAAAGGAAATAAAATTAGAATTCAATTAGAAGAAGCCAGAGTTAAATAAAATATAATAAAGAGTGGTAATATAATGGAGGAGTATTCTACGTAATATAATTGAAGAGCTATATAAATATAAAGTTTCAAGAAGAAATTTATTTTCAATCTTAAGTAATTTAAATACAATAGCTTAGGATAAATATATTTGGAACTTTAATGACTCATCAGATAAAGTCAGTTCATAATGGAAAACAGTGGAAGAATTAGAAAGTGGTAGTATATATCGTTGATTTTCAAAACTAAAAAGGAAAGGAATTAGTAGGAAACAGTAAATAATTTAAAAAGTAATAAATTAATGTATATAACGTATTCGTAAATGTTTAATATGCGTGAGTACGTTGTTGTAGATAATTCGAAAGGACGTTGGTTGTTCGCATTTATTGACGAGTTATTATAGCTCCATAACTACAAATTAATTAATTAATTACAAACTACTAAATTAATGGTTAGGGCAAGAATTGACACAATTCGAATTTTTTACATTAAGCTACGTTATATGGGATAGAATATAGAAAATCAAAAAATGTAACTAAATAAAGTTTAGCTAAATAAAAAGTGAAAGATTAAAAACGCCTTTAATAACAATAACTCATCACGCTAAGCCTGTTTATCGTGTTTTGTTTTTGTTTTAGTCGTTATTTATTTTACTTTTAACTGAATAACGAGAATGGTTTTGTATTAATTGACAACGCAACAGTATTTAATATTGGCTTCGAGATGATAATTAATATAATAGATTTAAATGTTGTAAGATTATGAAGTATGATAGAGAATGCAATTGCACACGATGGAACACAATAGTACACTAACACTACCCTTTGGGTGGCTTCGACACGGTTAATACCTGCTGGATTGGCACATGAATATCAGTAGATCGATGAATTGAAGAAAGTACATGTGGGTGGTAGCACTCATTGGGACACGGTGGGGTTTTCTTGTCACTGGGGTCAACTGTGAGTTGATGGGATAGGGGAAATGCAAATGCAAATGCTTATATGCAGTGGAGTGTAGGAAGTAGGGATCACATAATAGCTTGAACGACGTGATGAGACGCGCACGTGTCACACGGTTGCCATATTGGTAAGCGGGCCCCTTCTTTAGGGGCTTTATGATACATAAAGGAGTGGTGCCATCTACATGCATGAAGTAAAGTATTATTCAATATGAAATGGTATGTGTCAATCTGGCTAAGTGGGTCACCTGGTAGCAATGGTTAATTAGGAAAGCTTAGTAACAAGTACCGAGGGACATCTATGCAGTAGGGCTCGATGTGCGCTGTTACGGTGGAAACCCCATGTACCTCCGAATTAAAAAGGGTTTACCCTCCGACGGGCAAGAAAAATCATAATTATTGGCGGAATGAACAGTTGATGAAGTTAAGAAAGGAGGAGGTGATGACGACGAGAAGAAGAACTCAGAGAGCAGTGGCGTGAGGAACTGAAGACGCGGTACAGTGGGTTCGGGAGTTGCGGAAAAAGAAGAGGCAGACGAGGAAACTGATTCGAGCCCTTGTCGATGAGCTTTTCTTAACGAGACCGAGGGGAAATATAAGTAGAATCCACGGGAGTATTAGTGTCAGCGAGGGCTTGATCACGAAGGAAGCGCTACTGGATGCCGGAGCTGAGATGAACCGGAATAAAGCGGTTGGTGTGGGTGGCATACCAGGAACGATGGTAAAAGAAATTGAAGATTGCAAAATTACGTGTTGAACAGTGTTATCAACTGAGCACGAAGAAATTCGTTTCTCTTGAAAATGAAGCTTTATACGGAAAGATTTTATTCCACATTTTTCTCTTATTTTTGCACGTAAAATAACTTCCATCTGCTTAATCGGTAACTAACCAAATTTATATGTTTCAAACAGATTTCCAAGATCAATTTTCTCGAAAACAAAGCCTGTTATTCTTTATATCTTTCTTGTTTTTCTTCGTACAAAACTGTTTTTCGTTTGTTCATAGTACTTGACCGGACCTTATGTTTCACATATTCTAACATACTCTATTCATATAAAAATTCGTAGTATAATAATCGTTATTTTCGATATTAAAATTATTATTAAATATTCGTTTAATTAATCTTAAAATTCTGATACAATTATGAAAAGCTATCAAAAGAATGATGTCTAGATTTTACAAGCATGCCACAAAATATATGTCGGGTTTACATTGGAATTAGGGTTAGGGGCGTGAAACGAATCTTCGTTTGGGTTACACGTTGTCGTTATGCAATAGAGAAGACATTGACTAGTGCAAATACGATTATCATAGAACCGGACAAGTAACCGTGGTGATTAGATACTCGAGAAACTAATGACAATGATCCTAGGTTCAATAACGAATCGGCGGTCGACGGGATGATAGATGAACGTACTCACTAAATCTAAGTCGGACGCGTAATATTCACTGGTCGTAAAGGGTTACTCCTTTCGTCGATGAGATCGCGAGAGAGAATGACTTTCCCGTCCCGATGATGCCACAGAGGAAAACTACGTGGGGTGTGTCTGAGGACAGGAGATCATCGGATTCGTCAAGGAAAGACTTCGTTCAGAAAGTGAGGGAATTTGGCGTTGCTGCTAATTGGTCAATCTCCATATCGGTGGTTAGAAAAAGATGCTAGCCGCCCTCGAGGGAAGGTTGCTAGTGGGAGACGCCGTTCGTTGAAAATAGGTCTCTCCTATTTTCCCGTAGCTGGGACAATGACTGTTTGTTTGAAGGACTTTAGTCAACTAATTCCTAAGATTTATGACGGGCCCTCAGGCTAGCTGAACATGTACTGCGGAGACGCATCGACATCTGGCAATCATCTTGCACGAAGAATAGGGTCTGCGTGTGGCGAGCCACGGGACAGAAACCGTTGGAATGTTTACTGTCGCGTGCCGCCACGAATATTTCTTTTAAGGAGAGCTATAGAATTACTCCATACCTTTGTTAGACAAAGTGTTCATCCCGTGACCGCGGCTACGTTCGGCGACTGGCTGTCGCCTCTAGTCCAAGCTCATTATCACAACTCGCGAACAGTTACAATGGAATTGAATAACTACAATTGTTTAATTGTAGCTATAGTAGACTCTAGATTACAATGTTGCGGGATTATCCAAAATTCTAAAGGTGTTCCACAGAGGTGTCGTTGTACAGAACTCTGGTGGTGCTTGGTGACGATTCAGCAAACACAGCGCGGAGTTTTGAGGGTTTGATCCTTTCCCTGATTGAATCGTGATGTGGCAGGTAGTAGCTGTTGTCTGAGGGATGATCTGCCTTGGAAATGTGAACGATGTCTGTAGTGGGTTGGGAGACTGGCCTCCCCCCGATGACCCGCCCGAATCGCATTCTCTTGGTGATGATCTTTGGTAGAGAAGAAGCGTTGGGCGTCGTGCTTGGGACGCCGTGGCAGCCAAGAGTGGCTTCAGGGAGAAGTCTGTGGTACGCGACTTGTTCGATGTGGCGCTCTGTGAAACCAGTAGAGAATCTTTGAGATCAGATGGAATGTTATGTAAGTTACCGATGCCATTTGAGTGATTAGTCATGGTGGTAATAATGCGTAAATCATTCTGATTAGGCCCAATTGCAGGTGTGGCGCATCTCTGAGGTGGCGAAGTTGGAGTCGTTACGTTAGGTCTCGGAGAGTAACTGTCCGATGCCATGTTTCTAATCCTGGGTGGTACAGGTGACGTGATGTAAGATAGATCATTGAACGCCGATACGTTGTGTTGGACGCTCATCGTGGAAGTATTGCCCGAGGAAGAACTGCCCCTGGACGGTTTGATCATAATGGATTTCGAAACCTTTACAGTACGTTCCGACTCAATGTTGACTTTGCTGTCCTGGATGGGACGCAACCCGTTGCTTTCTAGGTTGTGAACTACGGTTAAAGAATTATGAACGTTCTGTAACAGATTAGGAGAGATTAGGTTTTGAAACGAGTTGTCGCCTGGTGAGACCTTCTCTTTCTTCAGGTCCAAAGGCTCGTTAAAGTTTGTCAAATTCAAGGTGATTTGTGGCGTTGGGTGAGACGATCGAGATAATGCGGACGCGAACTTGGTTGTCGTCAAGTCGCGTGTGGGTAATGAACTGCGGGTGTCATGCAATGAGCTCCGTCCCTTGGCTCGCTCAATTATATCGATGGCGCGTCCTTTACAGTCCAGAAATTCATATTTAATGTCTAGTCGTTCCTGTACTGTCTGACCCTTGTCTATCCCGTCTAAGTCGCATTGATGTTTTTTACATATTGCGTATTCGACTTCCAAGTCTTCTAACATAAATTGAACTGTGTTTAGTGATCCCTTTGCCTCATAATTATCAAGGATCGTTCGAAATCTCGCCACTTCCTGTTTGGATACCTCCCGCTCCAGCTTCAATTGTTTTATGCGTGCTTCCTGGTTAGGGGCCATGGTGGCTTGGCGCACGATAGCTCTGATAATTTACGTAGGTTCGGCGTCCGAGGTGCTTCGCGACTACCAAGTGTGCGACTTATCTTAGTCGTGATAGGCTTGCCTCGGCTGTTCGTGAACGCCGGTTACGGTGCAACGGGATGTTACATCGTGTACCTTGTGGTGAAGGTGATTCCTTCCCGATGGTGACACTCCGTTGATTGTAGCTCGTGGATTCTGATATCCTCCGGACTGATGCTTCCTCCAATGGCACCGAATCCGGCTGATATTTTGCGTAGGTTTTGCGTCCGAGTTGCTTCGCGACTAACAAGTGTGCGACTTGTCTTAGTCGTAATAGACTTGCCTCGGCTGTCCGTGAACGCAGGTTACGGTGTGACGGGATGTTGCGGAAATATTTCAAAGATATATAACAAATACAGAAAGTTGATAGGAATCGCATTCAAAGATAATGGTTTATATGAAATAAGTAGTTACATTGAAAGGCAATAATCTCACGCTAAAATTGTGGGAAAAATGACAAATAAAGAAAAATATCACAGGATCTTGGGGCATATAAACTTTAATTATTTAGATACAATGTGTAGGAAAAAAAATAGTTGAGGGAATGCCAGAAAATTTTGAACAAGTAAAATTAAAATGTGGTACATGTATCCAAAATAAAATGCACAATTTACCCTTCCAAAACAACAGTAGTAGAGCACGAGAGATTTTAGAATTAGTACATACCGATTTAAATGGACCTCATAAAAATACCAGGTTTGATGGATCCAAATATTTCTTAACATTTATAGATGACTACAGTAAATGCGCATTGATTTATACTTTGAGATCAAAAGATGAAGTTTACAATTGTTTTCTTGATTACATAAACAAAGTTGAAAATCTTACTGGAAAGAAGATAAAGAGATTAAGATGCGATAATAGAAAAGAATATATGAACAAAAACATGTACAATCTAACTAGGGCAAAGGGAATTGTCGTAGAACCATGCCCACCTTATGTTCACGAATTAAATGGAACAGCTGAGCGCTACAATAGAACAATTATGAATTCCGCTAGATGCTTATTATATGATTCAAAGCTGAATATTAAATATTGGCCGGAAATAATTAGAGCTGTGGCGCAATTAAAAAATAGAACCATTACGAACACGTATGAAAATAAAACACCATTTGAAATATTTTTTAAAAGGAAACCGAATATAAATAATTTAAGATTGTACGGAAGTAGAGTTTTCGTAAGAATGCCTGAAATTAAAAGAAATTCGAAATGGGACAAAAAAGCAGATACTGGGATACTTGTAGGTTATGAAAACAATGGATATAGGATCCTAGTTAATAATAAAATTATAATTGCAAGACACGTAGAATTTATAGGTGAAGATGATAATTTAGTAGGATTTCAAGGAGAAGATGGACCAAACAATGAAACAGAAAAGGATTTAAACGAAAAGGTCGAGCAGGCCACAATAAAAGAGGAGAGAAATTTAAGTAACGAATCAGAAAGTAAACTTGAGAACACAGAAAATAATTTGGGACGGTCAGAACGGGAAAGAAAGAAACCTCAAAGATATGGCCAAGCGAGCTCATATTTCATTTATGTGAATGTAGTTAGCGCAGGCAGTCCTCAAACCTATGAAGAAGCTTTAAGTGGAGATGACAGCATTTCATGGAAATGGATGTAGAAACAGCATTCCTAAACGGAACTATAGAAACGGAAGTATCTGTAAAACAACCTATAGGTTACGACGATAAAAGCGGGAGAGTATGTAAATTATCAAAAGCGTTATATGGATTGCGTGAAAGTTCAAGAGCTTGGTATGAATGTTTCGACAAGTATATAAAAAGATTAGGATTTCAAAGAAGTAAGAGTGATTATTGTCTGTATATGAAGTATGAGAGCGATGATTTTATATATTTAATTCTATTCGTAGACGACTTATTAGTATGTGGAAAAAACAAAAGAAAAATCGATGAGATTAAAAACAAATTGTCAAACCAATTTGCGATGAAGGACTTAGGTGAAGTAAAGACTTACTTAGGAATAAACATTGAGTACGATAATAAGAAGTGTGAGATGAAATTGGATCAGAGTAGTTATATAGTCATTAGCAAGGCAATATAATATAGAAAATAGTAAACTATATTTTATACCAATGGAACAAATCTTAAGTTTAGAACCCGCACAATCAGCTTCAGACAATATAAGATATAGAAATCTCGTAGAAGCTTTATTATATATTAGTTCTGGAACAAGATTAGACGTTAGCTATAGTGTAAACTATTTAAGTCGATTTCAAAACAGTTGCAACGAGACACACTATAGATATGCATTGAGAATTTTGAAGTGCTTATATTTAACTAGGAAATTAAAATTAACTTATAAAAAAAATTTGAATGCTGGAGTTACTGATTGTTTTGTTGATGCTGATTGGGCTGGAGATAAAGTAGATAGAAAATCCACTACGGGATTTATCATAAGATTTTTCGGAAACGCAATTTACTGGAAATCGAGAAAGCAAAGTAGCGTAACAAAATCATCAACAGCCGCCGAGTATGTAGCTTTATCGGAAGCTGTGAGCGAAATTAAATTTGTAAGAAAATTGTTGAAAGATTTTAAAATAACGATCGAGACACCAATAAAAATTTACGAAGATAATTCTGGAGGGATTGCGATATCAAAATTTGGAAACTTAACAAAAAATTCTAAGTACATTGAAGTTCACTTCCATTTTGGGAACGAAAGATACGACAATAAAAAGATTGACACTATAAAAAATAGATTCAGAAAATAATGTAGCTGATATTTTAACGAAGGCTCTAGGGAGGAACAAATTTGAAAATTTTAGATTATTTTTAAGAATAGTTTGATTGACTTATAAAAGGAAATGAATATGCAGCACAAAAAATTAAGGAGGTGTGTTGAGGTATGTATAATTTTCTGTGCTGGACTAGGTTAAATGCGTAGTAGAGATACTTCTATGTGAATATCAGTGTGTGGAAGTATGTGTGTCCGAAGCGTCTCGAAAACAAATGAATGTAAACTCTTCAGTCGGTTAAGAGTCGTCGAAGAGTCGGTTTACAGTCAGGTATAGAAGAAAATGCTGAGACGCGTGCAAGTGTGTATCGATGAATATATAAGGAATCGTCCATGAAATAAATATTTCATTATTTTAATATTAATCCTCAGTATAAATTTAGTGTTCCTATAACATTATTTCGGCCTCAAAGATCCACAATTTTCAACAAGTACGATAAAGATGGAGTTGACAAAACTAAAGCTAAAATAGTTAGATTTAACGTCGGTGATTTTATATTACGCAAAATTTTGATTTTGTAATAGCAGAGAATTTTGAGGGAGACAGATATTCTAAAAACGTTAGACGGCAAACACTCTTACAAGTACAGTCACGACAGGTTGATGAAAGTGCCAAATAGTCACATTCCTGCGGATTTGGACGTTGGTAGTAGCGGCGAGAACAGTGCCCAAAGCGATATGGGTACCCCGACCCCTGAGGGTCATTAACCCAATGCCACGAAGCTGAAGCGGTCGTGTACTCACATGCACTGCCAGCGACAGTGCCACGAAGCTGAAGCGGTCGTGCATTCGTACGCACTGCCAGCTGCAATGTTACGAATCTAAATCGGCCATATATTCGCACGCACTACCAGTGACAATGTAATAAAACTCTGTGCGGTCGTGCAATCTACAAAATCAAGATTCAACTGGGTACAAAATCGCAAATAGTCCATCATGCCATTACGATCCGACTGATAAATCACAGGACGCAACTAGCACTTTGAATACAAACTATAACGCTACAAATTCTCGTTCTCTTTCATTTTTCTGTTATCAAACCTCCGAACGAAATTTCATTGTTGGAATGGACCCTTGACTTATTTGGAACATTTAGTTGAACGGTAAATAATATGAGTTACGTCGAGTCTAATGTTGGAAAAACGCAATATTTTAGTTACACACGAGGACGTGTGATTGTCAGGATGGCCTTGTCGGAGATGAAAGGACATCGAAGCCTCCCCTTTGGAACTTCGGGATAATCCCCTAACACCGTAATCTAGATTCTACCATAGGCATAATTAAACAATTGTCGTCTTTCGATCCGATTTGTATTTGTTTGAGATTTGTGATAATGAGCTTGGGCTCGAGGGGACAGCCAGTCGCCGAACGTAGCCGCAGTCACGGGATGAACGCTTTGTCTAACAAAGGTATGGAGTAATTCTATAGCTTTCCTTAAAAGAAATATTTGTGGCGGCACGCGACAGTAAACATTCCAACGGTTTCTGTCCCGTGGCTCGCCACACGCAGACCCTATTCTTCGAGCAAGATGATTGCCAGATGTCGATGCGTCTCCACAGTACGTGATCAGCTAGCCTGAGGGCCCGTCATAAATCTTAGAATTTAGTTGACTAAAGTCCTTCAAACAAACAGTCTTTGTCCCAGCTACGGGAAGATAGGAGAGACTTATTTTTCAACGAACGGTGTCTCCCACTAGCAACTTTCCCGCGAGGGCGGCTAGCATCCTTTTCTAATCACCGATATGGAGATTGACCAATTAGCAGCAACGCCAAATTCCCTCACCTTCTGAACGAAGGATATCCTCGACGAATCCGATGATCTCGTGTCCTCAGACACACACCATCATAGTTTTCCTCTGCAGCATCATCGCGACGGAGAGTCATTCTCTCGTGAGGTCGTATTAGCAAGTTACTTAGAGTCTGTACGCTCGGTGGATATTCCACGGTTTCGCAAAGAGTCCGACTTATATTTTGTGAGCACGTACACCTATCATCCCGTTGACCGCGGATTCGTTATTGAACCTACGACCAACATCACTAGTATCGCGAGTGTCCAACCGCCGCGGTTGATTGTCGAGTCGGTAGCATCCATACTCGTATTAATAGACCGTACCTTCGTTATAACAAGACGATGGCCAATTCCAATGAAGATTCATCGAACGCCCACAACCTTATTCCTGACCCTTCTCCGACATGTTTAATTCGGTAGTATTCAGGAAGTATGTGCCAATTATCAACGAGTGTTGCATCAAAATATCTGAAACTACATGTATCGTTACAACGCACGACTCATCATCTATCAGAATATCTGTCGAAAATTCTTCGAGTGTACAATTTCTTCCGGACCCGATACCGCGAAATTCAACAATTTTCTGACTTAATCTGGACGCCCCAATTTTCACATACTGATCCGCTCTCATTAAAGTTAGTTCGCTACCGGTATCTATTAGCGCGCTCAATTCAAAATTTCCGATCTTAACGTCTTTACCACGCTTCGTCTGCAACGATTGCCACATACTAGAAACAACTTTATGGGACTCGCTCAGGTTGTCGCACTTCGATACGATGTGTCCGTACTCTCTACACTTAAAGCACTTAGATCCTCTCGACCTATTCGGGCACTCTGTACACTCATATTCTTCGCCGCCGCAATTGTAACATCTCGTCTTCCTCAATTCTGTAATGGATGTAGTACCGTATAGTGTAGACTTATTGTTTTCTTCATCTACTATTCCTTCTACAATATACTCCACTTTTGCCTCCTCCTCCATATCAACATGGCTGGCTATTTCAAGCATGCGGTACATATAAGCCAAGCATGTTTCGTCGCTTCTCTTTTTCGTATCTCTAAGTCTTTGATGTACTTGCCGACTATTAATCTTTTTAGAGAATTCTTTAATCAGCCCTCTCTTCAGCTCATGCCAAGTCCTAACATGGCACTCGAAACTCGCGAATATTCTACCTGATCCTTTCAGCAATCTCTTCGGATAAATCGCTTTCTGTCCCTCTGACCACATGCACATGTCTGCGATTTACGACACCCCCCAGGCCCCTCATTCATGATACCACAATAATGTACAAATTGCACCAATTCTTTTTAACCTGTTACATTACAACGTATTACAAGTTCTACAAAGCTATAGAAACATTAACTAATAGACTTTTATAGTGGCTTGTAGACTTATATTATAAATAACAATAATGTAAATTATACAAATATTAATTCATAATAACAGTAAACTTTTTAATTTACTTTTTAATTTTAACTTAATTTTACTTTAAAGGAATATAAGCATAATTAAGAGAAATGTGCGCGTTTCTATAAGAATGTTTTAGTGAAGCTTTTATTCCTGTATGGAAACATTATTATAATATGATCTACAAAAACACATGCTTTGATGTGATAACGAATAATAAAATTGACAAAATAATTTAGATATGGAACTTAGTCAGCTTCGTTAATAATATATAGAACTTTCTATAAAAAACTCATTAAACGTATATTTATACAACTTTATTACCGACTTTAAAACATATTATATAGTTTCTAGTCTCCAAGCCTTACGAAGCAACATTGCTCGAACCGTTTATTGGACTGACTCCACAATCGTTCTACATTGGATCAACACATCACCCCACCCCCTCCAGTGGATTACATAATGGGCGACCTTCCAGCTGCACGGATAACAGAATCTCGGCCATTTACCAACGTCGGAATCGACTACTGCGGACCGTTTTACATCAAGGAACGAAAGGATCGCAACCGACGCAAAATCAAGGTATATGTAGCAATCTTTGTATGTCTTGCAGTTAAAGCAGTCCACGTCGAGTTGGTCAGCGATCTCACTAGCGAGGCCTTCATTGCTGCTCTGCGAAGATTCATCGCTCGCCGAGGATTCTGTGTGACAATTTACTCCGACAACGGTACCAACTTCGTTGGCGCCAACAATGAATTACGAGAGCTCCGAAATCTCCTGCAATCTGACGATCACAAGGCACAGGTCCAGTCCTTTTCAGCCGACCGACGGATCGAATGGCGCTTCATCCCTCCCAACTCACCTCACTTCGACGGGTTGTGGGAGGCTGCAGTGAAGTCTTTCAAACGACATCTCAGACGTGTCGTAGGTAACGAGCTTCGAAAACCTTAATACTCTCATCATTGAAATCGAGTCTATCTTCAACTCCCGCCCGCTGACTCCGATATCTTCAGACCCAAACGATCTCCTAGTTCTCACTCCCGGTCATTTCCTCATCGGAGATTCACTAACAAGTTTCCGAGAACGAGATTTCAGGGACACGCCATCCAATCGTCTCTCCTGCTGGCAGCATATTCAGAAACTCAAACAACATTTCTGGCGCCGGTGGAATCGAGAGTATCTAAACGGGCTACACATCCGAAACAAATGGAGCAAGGGCAGTCACGACATACGAGAAGGCACCATCGTCCTTCTCAGAGAAGACAACTTCCCCCCGATGCAATGGCCATTGGGCAGAATCATCAAGGCCCAACCCGGCGCAGACGGCATCATACGCACGGCTATCGTTCGAACGGCGACGAGTACCCTCGATCGGAGCATCAAGCGGATGGTACCACTACCGAGCAGAACGACTCCAGACGACTCCGAACCAATCAACAGCTCCGAAGTCTGACAAGAGATCCACCTGACAACATCACACCATATCACTTCATCGGTGCCCTCTCAACGGGGGGAGGATGTTACGTCGCGTAACGCTCTACCTAGCCCAGGCCACACACCGCGGGCAATATGGCAACCAGATGTCTTCGGATACTCACTGCGTACCCTCAATAGTCTCAAGTATCTTCCATAAATCTCAGGAATTTCCTAGTAGGGGTCCTTCAAACCAAACAAACGTCTGTGTCCGAAGAATTTCTAAAGACCATTGTCTACTACGGCTAGACAAGGGAAAGTCGGTTTTTCTCTCGTATGATACAACTTTCCTCCCACGAACCACTTTCTCTCGAGAGCGGTTAAGACCCTTCGTTTAACCAATTAACAACGAAGCCTATTTCCCTCATTCTCTTAACTAAAATCATCACCAACAAATCCGATGGTCCCGTGCGCTAGACACACCCATCCTTAGCTTTCCTTTGCCACCGCATCGTTTCCGAACATCACTGATTGTACATCCTTCGAACGGTCAACATCCTTTAACCGGGTATACACACTCCTAAATCAGTCACTCATTCATCTCGTACATACGCACCAGCGTAATTGCCTTCGTTATAAGTTGTTAGAATAAACGGTGAAATATAACTTACTATACTGTGTCATATTCATTCAATCACCTCTGTTATCTTAACCGAAACAGGGGAACGACTAATTCGCGGCGTCGATTAACCGAATCGTAGCGAGAATTTACGCCTCTCGCTGACGCATTTTCCTCGCGACCGCGTCTCTCCGCGAACGGTCGTAACAATATCATACGTAAAGGTGTAACTATTTAGTGTATTAAGATATTGGAAATATGAATTTTATGACCCTGTCAATCGCTATATTATACCATATCATCAATTACCCCTATTATCCCACAAGAAATAAGAGGATCGATCTGTTCGTGGTGTCGATTCTTATAATCGTAATGAGAATTTACGACTCTCGTTGACGCGCTTCCTCGCGATCGCGTCTCCTCGCTGGTCCTCGCTGGTCCTTCGAGCTGGATCACGTGCCACTGAAAAGTGCACTTACCAGTGACCATACAGTGTCACGTGAAATCAACATTTTATCGACATAATCACCTAATCACACGAGTAGCCATCGGAAAGGAACTCCTCCCTCGCTAAGCATATGCGCGACCCCACGCCGCACAATAACGAAAGGCAACCGATTCCCGGACCAACGTCCAGTTCTTCAAGATAA
Source organism: Bombus vancouverensis nearcticus (assembly GCF_051014615.1). Classification (NCBI taxonomy): domain Eukaryota; kingdom Metazoa; phylum Arthropoda; class Insecta; order Hymenoptera; family Apidae; genus Bombus; species Bombus vancouverensis. Next base: position 99,282 of record NW_027468952.1, read on the forward strand.
GCTCGCTCAATCTATTAAACTAACACATGGCCCACGCTGAACAGATCAGTATATTGCGGCGGAGACGAAGCGCCTTAAGGAAAATTTAAAAAGACATAATGCTATTCAAGGGATTTGTGGCGGATCGGTACCAACAGGACGCCAACAGGTCGAGGCATCAACACGGTCGTAACACCTCTAAGGCGATCCGGGTACCAACCGTCAACACCAGAGGGCCGCTACGACGACAACGAGTCTGTCTATCTCGCTAGCGGTCGAATATACTCTACGTCTAAGGCAGAGACTACAGGGCATAGCCTTACTGACGAGTCCACCGGTAGTCCCGGGACGAAACGCTCAGTCCCTTTTCACACGGCAGTGCCATAACACTGCCAAAATGACTGCAAGCCTGGATTCATGAGCATGAAGAGATCGTTGATCTCATTGATCCTACGGCTGCTCGAAATATATCAAGTAAATCTAGTTATTTTTCTCAATTCGATTAGTCGAAGTTGGAATTAGATGTACAAAATAATTTTTAAGCAACGCAACCTATAGTCGCTATTAATTCAAAAATAGCAGCTATAAAGCGGAAAGATCGTGAATTTAAGACTACGTCTGATGGCCGTCTTATTGTCACAGTAGAAAAAGATGAACCAGAACGCAAGAGAAAGAAGAAATCTGCACTTTTGTGCAGTGATTCAGAAGACGATTGTGGTAAGAATTGGGGTTAGATTTGGGGTTAGGAATTGTAGAATGTTACGTTTTGTCTGGCTCGTTTTGGTCGCGTTGCCGTTAATTTTTGAATTTAGACTAAATTGTAGTATTGTCTGTTATATAATGCGATTTGAAATTAAACTCCACGTTTCGGCTAACCTGCTATGCGCAGGAGTGCTAGCACGGGAGAGGATTAAAGTTGGTGAAAATAAATGTTCGCTTAATCCTGCTATATTATTAGACAAATATTCTTCACAAAAAATGTTTATTCGTATTCTAATTGGATATTGACAGAATAGTCGTTGAAATTTCGCAGTACGTTTCGCTCTTATTAATTACAAGATTTTAATTTCGATAGATTTTCGATAGTTTACAAATTGACAAATACAAACACGTCGATTAACAAGACTAATAAGAATTGGAAACTAATAAAACAAAGAACTAAAAGCTAAAGAACTAAAGGACTAGAGAATCTAAAAGCTGAGAGCAAGAACTAAGAGCTAAAGGAATTAAGAGCTGAAAACTAAGGAACTGAAGAATTAAAAAAACAAAGGAATTGAGAAATTAAGAGCTAGAGGAATTAAGAATTAATCGCTATGAACAAGAAATTACTTGCCAGGAAATGAGAACTAATCGCCAAGAACCAAGGAATTAATCATCAAGAACTGAGGAACTAATCACACAAAACTGAGGAATTAACTACTCTAAAACTAAGGAATTATTACCGCTTCTTCTATGCCGCTACGCTTATTTATATTTAGGTCTACCGTGGGGGGGTTGTCATGTGACGGGTTATTCCGTGGGGGTTGTGAGGTTCGAATTTGGTTTATACAAATTGTTAAAATTTATTTAAATTTCAAATTGGAACGCTCACTCGCGCTATTGATAGTTTTAGCCTACGTTACGGCGCGTGCGCAGCGCGGGACGTGACAAGAAAAATGTAAAGTAATTCAAAGAAACAAGTGAACGAAGCCAATGAATTTTTATGTTACATGATCAGAAGATGATGTTCAGTCTGTAGCCATGTCGCAAGCAATGGATAAAAAACGTAAATATAACGATAGTTATAATAACGTCAGCGTAAGGAGTGGATCCACATTAAAGTATCGAGGTATAATAGTAATATATAACCTATAGTAAATTTTGGTCTGTTGTTTAATAACAATTTTGGTATCCGTAGCAGGAGGGTCTGGAATACATCGACCATTGAAAAAATCAAGAACAGAATGTATACCAGGAGCGGAATATAAAGCATCAAAGGCTGGAGGTGATGTTAAAAGGAAAGGAAAACCAAATCCATATGCTTATGTACCTTTGTCAAGAGCAGCATTAAACAAAAGGTAAATAATGATACCATGAATTTTGATTTAAATCGAAGATACGCATTGAATTGATTCATTTTTATCTTTAGAAAAAAGAAGAAAAATGCGAGTAAATGTTTATAACTTTATAACTATGAGAAAACTCGAAGCAGCCCGAGCGCAACTGCATATACGAGGCTGCGAAAAGTATCTGTTATAACTCAATTAAGAGCGAGTATCATCAATGTATTGGGTTTAGATTTGGGTCAGATTTTTCAATGCAACAGTAGCAAGGTGACCCTGGCAACGCTTGCACGAAATAACAACTATAATTTTATTTCATAAAATAACAAATCGGAAGTTATATCTGGTTCTTCGCACACGATAAAAATTTTATTACGGAATTGTGTCGGTAAAATATGTGAAACCGAAGAATCAATGAAAACGTAAGATTAGATTTAATTATTATTTTTCATATCTATAATTTATATTTCATCATTTATATCATACTTTTAGATATAAGGACACTATCAATCAGATAACTTTTATGATCCATCAAGCATTAGGTTATCAATATTTGGAAGCTTGGTATCATATTCTTCATTTAATAGCCCTACTGTTTCAGGTAATATCGATTTTCTGCTTCTTACCCATTTGTCAATGTTGTACATTTCAACGTTTCCTTTTATTACAGGCAACTGGTAAAGCGAGAAGTCCGCAATTAATAGAGATATTAAAAAGTCTTGCTGAGTAACGTGATTCTTACAATTTTGCGTGGAAAAATGACGCTGAGTACGCTATTGGGGCTGCGATAAGAGTGCTAGGACCGGAGACAGTATTAAATTTGATTCCATTGAAGGCAAGTAATTCTATATGAACCGGATTATGCTTAGAAAAAAAAAACTTTATTTTATAATTACAGTAATATAAATCTCTATTCTATAGGTATCAGACAATGCGATTAATTTAAAAATAACTTGGCTACTACCATTATTGAAAGATTGTGTGCTAGGTGGGTCACATACTTTCTTCACGGAAGCATTGCTACCTATCGTTGCATTGTGCGAGTAAGTATTGTAATCTATCTTTATTATAAGAGTATAAATTATCTTATATTGATATTTTGAATGATAATTATACTCAATTTTAGAAAAAAAGCAACCGAACACCTGTACGCAGGAAAACTTACGAATTTCTCGTTTACCAAGTCTGGGCTATTTTACCAAGTATATGCAACAACGCTACTGATGTGAAAGATAATTTCAAGGTATATAACAGAAATAAATATAAAAGATATAGTATCAAGTATCCATGAGATAACTTTTATCTTGTTTAGAATATATCTAAACTGTTAGGAACAAATTTAAATGAAAGAAAGAATTTAAGGACGTCGATAACGTCTGCCTTACGAAGATTAATAACGAAAGCAGTCGAAGGCGACAAAAAAGAAGATATACACGAACTAGCTAGATTTGCAAAGAATTATTTACCATTGTTTTTAAATCTATACACTACTAAGCCACTTGGAACTGAGGAAGAAGGACAACGCTTCGCCACGTTTGATACGATAAGAGTAATTTGTGAATAGAAGGAGTAATTTCCTTTAAAGGGATTAACTAATATTTTGTACAATTACAGGTGTATCTTACAATTACGGATAAAGAATTGGTACACGAATTATTCGATCGTGCGTTATTTAAGTTGAAAGAACCTGATATCGACGATTTTTTCAAAGAAAGTATTCACGATATAATAAGATTATTTATTAATCATACTGACATTAATAGATTAAGGACGTTTTACGATATGTGTGTACCACTTCTTAAAGAAATTTCTAAAACCAAGGAACAGAAGAAAGCGTATAGGTAACTTTTTAATATATTTGGAATTAAATATTTTAACTATCTTTTCTGCAAAAACAAAAATTATTTTTTATTTGTATGTTCTTTCAGGTTTTTAGAAGAGATATGTGGCAGTGAGAAGGAAACGTGTAAAGAGTTTGTAGTTCAATACAGACGCGAGATACAAAAATGATTAATAATAATAATCCTCTGCTACTGAAGTCGCAAAGCCAAGCAGAGGAGTATGTGCTAATTTTACAAACGTTGTTCTATAATATCAATTTCTTATGAAAATTTTAACAAATAAGCCTTACTCATTTTTTAATTAGGTACGATTAAAATGCTTAATTCATCTCATAAAAATTCATTCACAACTTGAGAAAACTAAGTTCTTCGAAGCCATTGTGCCCGAAGCAATAATGAGTTTAAAAGAGTTAAATGCGAAATGTCGAACTTCTGCATATCAACTTTTAAACATTATTGCCGAGAAATTTTTAGGAAATCCTACACATCTTAAAGATTATGTTAATATGCTCATGGTTGGTTTGAGTGGTGCGATAGAAAATATACAAAAGTATTGTACCGCATCCTTGCTGGCACTTTCTTCTATCACTTATCATTACAACGGTACAGTTTATTTCAAACTAAAGTCAAAATAAATATTTCGTATAAAAATAAATTACAAGTCTGACAAGAGAAATTGCAGAAGCTGCATTGTCATATATCAAAATATATATTACTGTGATGCCATCTCATATTACTGCCTCGAATTTAAAATTGTTGGTTAGTAACAAAGGCGTTTAATTAATAATAATAACAGGTAGTAACAAAATCCCGTATATCTCCATAAAAAAACGAATAAGTGAATTTGCAGATAGGCGCTTTATGTGCAATGAACGATGACTGCCATACGCATTTCAGACAAAAAGTACGATATTCTGGTAAAGTTAATAAGAGAATACGGAATGGAAACAATTTTTGGCATGATTCCAGCTTCCAATGCGATGTTACGTAAGAGATTAAAAAATATGAATAAGGCAGAAGAAGCGAAGAAAAAGAAAAAAGAATTGAGGAAATTGAAAAAACAAGAAAATGACGAGGATGCTGAATTCAATGCAAAGAGAAAACCTAAAAGGTAACTTTGTATTTTCCTTTAAACGGAATTTTTCTTAAACCGAAACAACTCTACAATCTTTATCAAAATTCAGTATAGAAGAAATATTGGCGGATAGCGATGATGAGTTCGATGAAGATATGGGCAATGAAGAGTCAAGGAAAAGGAAGAAAAGAACATCGCGAAAGGAAGCCTGGATTCATGAGAATGAAGAGATCGTTGATCTCGTTGATCCTGCGGCTGCTCGAAATATATCAAGTAAGTCTAGATATTTTTCAAAATTCGATTAGTCGAAGTTGGAATTAGATTTACAAAATACTTTTTTAGCAACGCAACCTATAGTCGCTATTAGTTCAAAAATAGCAGCTATAAAACGGAAAGATCGTGAATTTAAGATTACGTCTGATGGCCGTCTTACTATCACAATAAATAATGAGAAAGATAATGAACCAGAACCCAAGAGAAAGAAGAAATCTGCGCTTTTGTTGCACAGTGATTCAGAAGACGATTATTCAGAAGACGAATTGGGGTTAGATTGGGGTTAGGAATTGTAGAAAAATGTAAAGTAATTCAAAGAAACAAGTGAACGAAGCCAATGAATTTTTATGTTACATGATCAGAAGATGATGTTCAGTCTGTAGCCATGTCGCAAGCAATGGATAAAAAACGTAAATATAGCGATAGTTATGATAACGTTAGCGTAAGGAGTGGATCCACATTGAAGTATCAATGTATAATAGTAATATATAACCTATAGTAAATTTTTAATAATTATATTAAATTGACATTGAGATGGATTCCTCTAGCCTAGACTGTGTAGCTATGTATATTAATAATAATTTACTTCTCTAGATTAAGTGACTTGTACTTATAAAGATGGCTACGTTAAGTGGTTTGTATTTTTATATCATAAGTAATTGAGTGGAACTCAACTGTTTCTGTGAAGCAGAGTGTATACTGCGAAGGAGGTGGCGATACCTGAAAGAGGTAAAAACGAGTATTATGGGGATAGGTTGCTACCTTACTTTTATTAAGTTAATATGAAATGGTGCCTTATAAGGTTAGCTGGTAGCTATTTAATACGTGATGGGTTTTTTACAACGATTGTGTTACGTCGTGCGACATTCTTTCTAGAACAGGCCACACACCGCGGACAGGATGGCAACCAGATGTCCGCACGCCTTCACTGCGTACCTTCAATAGTCTTAAGAGCCGATCATAAATCTTAGAGGAATTTCTAAGGTCCTTCAGACCGAACCAAACATCTGCACTAAGTCACTGTCTAAAGGTTATTGTTTACTACGGAAAGATAGGAGAAGTTCGTCTTTCTCATGTACGATGTTTTACACTAGCAACTTTCTCTCGGGGCGGTTAACACCCTTCCTCCACTCTTCCACCACCAATCCAGAAAATTAACCTATTACCAGAGAAGTCCTTCCCTCACTCTCCCAACAAGAACTTGGTCTTAACAAATCATCTTTTCTCGCATCATTAGACGCACCCATCGCAAGTGTCCTCCGCTGCATCATCGTTACAGAAAGTTAGTCTTTATACGTTTTTTGAACCTTCAACATCTAAGCGTGCGTCGCGTACAACACCTCGTTACTCTAGCTATCAATCGAATTAATTGTACATTTCTAGTCAAGAAGTTGTTGGAATAAACATTAATTGTATTCGTTAATTCAGTGTAAAATCAATTTAACCACCCCTATTATCGCAAACGAAATCAGGGGATCGATCATTTCGTGGCGTCGATTATCCAATCGTAATGGGAATTTACGACTCCCGTTGACGTACTTTCTCGCGATCGGGTCTCCCCGCGAATGGTCGAAACAGATTGATTACTGCTAAGTGTTTTGTATTCTTATTTACTATAAGTGAATGAGATAGTTTAAGTGCTTTGTATTCTTACTTATTATAAGCATGTATTCCGCAATTAAACGGCGAAGACGATATCGGAAGTACGTGAATTGCGAGCCATGTGTAGCGAACCCACGCTACTACTAAAAATGATCAAAATCGGGAAAATCACGGGTAAAGCCGCAATGGCTATCCGCAATATACCAATAAACGAATACGGACACCTGTACGATGCCCTACGACGAAACGTAGCCACCCAAGATTCTGTTAGAGAACAACAAGACCAGCTACGCGAAACGAGACAGCGTCACGACGAAAGTGTGCAAAGTTATATCATCAGGTTCCGCAGAGCACTCAATAAGCTACAATACAGTATAACGAACGAATACTGTGACGAAATTACTAGACGAGCTATGAACGACAGGATTTTAAGAGACTCCGTAATCAATTTTATTCGAGGCCTGAAAAGCGAAATAGGACAATTACTACTCGCCAATCCACCATACAATATCCTTGAAGTCGTAAAGAAAGCCACCGACATCGAGCGATTCTTCAGGGAAGATCGAAATCGACGACCAAAACCAATGGAACGATTACGACTCCATGAGCAGCGACGACTAACAACCAATAATCCCTATTCAATCATTAGAAAACCAACTCCAACACCCAGTCCAATGCCAAGAAGCTTCCGACAAACTGCACAAATACCACTTGCCCAAAGGACACAATTAAAATGCTTCAAATGCAATCAGATCGGACATGTCTCCAGTTAATGTAGAAATTTTCGAACACACAGCCAATTTCCGAGACCACCAGCAATCCACAATCTCGAGACAAGCAAGGAAGAAATAGAGAAACCAATATACCAGACTTACGAATTAACGCCACAACAGGAAGACTACCCACAGTACTTTTACGATCCGACGGACAGCGATATAAATTCCTCATTGACAGCGGAGCAGGAATTAATATACTCAAGCGAAGATGCCTATTACGACCAAGAATAACAAAAGAACGAAAATTCTCGATGGGACACTCTAAATTTAAAACTAACGAACACGCTTTGATAAAACTATTTGGCAAACCTCTAGAATTCTTTGTGGTAGAAGACAACTTTCCAATTATAGAAGACAGCATACTCGGTTTACCAGCCCTATCTAAATCCAAATTTGAACTCTCAAATCAACAATTATAACGTGACAATAATATACTTTTATTACCGTACCTCCAAAACAAGCAGTGTCAAAAACAGTCTACCTGGAAGGAAAACCGACAACGACATGCTTTATCAATGGTGGTGAGTGCCCAGTCAAAATGACTAATTTTATCGAAAATTCAAACACGTACGATCAAGTCTCCACGTTTAAAGATTTAGTCAGACTTTCGCATATAGAGAAAACTCTCCGTGAACCAATCGAAAAGATATTGCTGTTTTACCTCGACGTATTCAATCTAGAGACCGACTTATTACCATACACTAACCTTGCTAAACACACAATAACGTTAAAAGAAAATAAAATAATTAACACAAAATCTTACCGACCGCCTGAATGCCATAAAGAAGAAATCAAACGATAAATGGACGAAATGCTACAAAAGAACATCATAGAACCATCTGATTCTCCTTACAATTCACCAGTCTGGGTAGTACCAAAAAAGGCTGACGCCTCAGGGAAACAGAAATGGCGAATTGTAATAGACTTCAGAAAAATAAACGAACTAACTGACCAGGATGCATATCCATTACCTGACATAGACGAGATACTATCCCAACTAGGCAACGCAAAATTTTTCTCAGCCCTCGATTTATCCTCCGGATTCCATCAAATCCCAATGGACACAGACTCTAAGAAATACACAGTATGCTCCACACCACAAGGACACTACCATTACAATAGAATGCCATTCGGTTTAAAGAATGCACCTGCAACATCTCAACGCATGATGGATACCGCGCTAAGAGGACTCATAAATAAACATTGCTTCGTATATTTAGACGACATTATAATATTCGGACAGTCGATTGAAGAGCACAATAGCAACCTCGCGATAGTATTGCAACGCCTACGCGAACTCAGACTCAAAATACAGCCGGACAAATGCGAATTTCTCAAACCAGAATTAGAACATCTCGGACATATAGTAACCGCCGAAGGTGTAAAGCCAAATCCCCAAAAATTAGAAGCCGTTAGCAATTTCAAACAGCCACGTAATCCCACAGACATCAAATCGTTCTTAGGACTAGCAGGTTATTACCGCAAGTTCATCAGAAGCTTTTCTAAAATCGCGAAACCATTGACCGAACTTACAAAAAAGGAGACACCATTTCATTGGACAGATAAAACTCAGAAAGCATTCCAGACATTAAAAGACAAACTCTGTTCATCACCCGTACTAAAATTCTCAGACTTTGCGAAACCATTCACATTAACGACTGACGCCAGTACCGAAGGTATAGGTGCAATCTTATCACAGGACGGACATCCATGTTGTTATATCTCGCGAACTCTAAACCCACCGGAACGAAATTATTCCACCACAGAAAAAGAACTTTTAGCAATAGTATGGGCCATGAAACGCCTCCGACAATATCTGTTAGGGCGGAAATTCCTCATCCGAACCGATCACCAAGCACTAAAATGGCTACAGAATTGCAAAGACACCTCATCACGCTTGATGAGATGGCGATTGAAACTAGAAGAATACGAATACGACATAGAATATACGAAAGGAAAAGATAACACTGCAGCCGACGCACTATCTAGAATACATATTCTGAACAGTCGACGCGAAAACTTGAACATAGAACTCGACAAAAAGTTTCACGATTGGGAAAAATCTACCGACGCGTTGCCCAAAATTCTCAAAATGACTCCGAACCGTAAATCTTTCTATCAATTATCCAAAACAGAGCTTGGAAATTACGACAGTGTCGAATGGTTAACTAAATTAAGCGAAATTATTCATACAAACGAGAAGATAGGTATAGGCGACGACAGTTTCACAGAAACCGAGAAGAACGCGATCAAACGAATTTTATTATTCCTGAACGGCACAGTAAAGAATTAAATTTTGCACGGGAACCAATCCAAACATATAGCGCCGAAGAAATAGACGAATTATTAAAAGAAAATCACCATTTAGTAGGATACCCCGGTATACAAAAGACATACGACCGCATTCGTGAACGGCACAGAGTACCAGATTTGATGAAACGCATACAACAACATATAGAATCATGCGACACCTACCAAACATCTAAAACTACACGTATCAGACCGCGCGAAGAACCTTCTATCACCGACACACCCCTCGAACCAAACGATAAAATTGATATGGACTTATTAGGCCCACTGAAAAAGACGAAGAAAGGCAATCAGTACAATCTATCCATACATGACGAACTGACAAAATACTTAATACTCGTACCACTAAAAACTCAGCAAACGGAAACAATTTGGAACGCACTCCTCAATCGTTACATTTACATCTTTTCCGCTCCAAAAAAGATATTAACTGACCGCGGACAGAATTTTATATCTAGTTTAATGCAACAGTACAAAGGCGCGTTTAAAATCAAACATATCAAAACGACATCCTTGCACCCACAAAGTAACGGATCTTTAGAACGGACACACGCAGTAATAACAGACATGTTAAAATCGATACAGCGAAATTCGGATGAAGAATGGGACGATCAACTTAACTTTGTATGCCTTGCATATAATACAATGATACACGACTCCACTGGTTACACGCCATTCGGACTCACATTCGGACACCAAGCCAATCTTCCCTCCACAATATCCAAGAATCCCCAACGCACATACGCAGACGAAGTCACGTTCCGCAAAAAGGAATGGGACTCTAGACTCCGAAACGCTCGCGAAACATTGATCAAAAATAAACAGCGATATCAGCGCGATCAAAAACGTAAAATTATAAAACCTCAATCAGTTTTCAAAGAAGGAGACTCCGTTTTAATACATAACGATCATAAAAGGCATAAACTTGATGCGGAATGGTTAGGACCATACACGATTGATAAAGTATGTACTCCATACTGTCTGATTCAAGACAAAAAGATACACGGTAATCGTTTAAAACCTTACTTTCCAGGTCGACGCTCCTCTTTGCCGGAATAGTATCCGCGCAAATAAATATTACGCCATTAGAAGGATACTCTGTATTCGTAGAAAACATAGGAAAAGGATATTTATACAGAGATACTGCCAATAGTAGGATTAGACACTAGCGACATATACGAACAGATAAGCACAATAGAATCATATAAATTAACAATAGACTCACGTGTAATCAGCAAACAATACGTTGAAGAATTAGGCGGATTACAAAATCGTATCAATAACCTAAAACAACTCGCAAAACACTTGAAAGCGTTAACACATACCCGAAGCACACGAGGTTTACTCAACATCATAGGTTCCGTATCGAAAAGTCTGTTCGGAACTCTCGACGATGACGATCTCACGCTCATAAACAATATGATAATAATAAATGATAATAATAATGATAATAATAAAATCAAGACCATAATAGCTAATCAAACAGTACTTATTAGAAAAATTATAAACTCAGAAAACCTAAACTACTTAGAGAAATCATATAATTATATATTAAAACTACAACAACAGGCAAATATCGATAGATTTATGCTTAAGATGATCATGAAAGTCGACACCGCGATGCAAACTTTACACTTCCAATTAGATGAAATACTTAACGTCATGATATTAGGCAAACAAGGAATAATTAGTCCACAAATACTCGACCCCGATGAATTCATAGAAAATTACGCCAAGGCAATAGGTAGCCAGATGTACAACCCCGCGATTTCTGCCAAAACCGAACATTTTCAATTCATACTCGACATCAGTGATCTTAAAATCTTCACAATAAATTACAAAATATTTTTCAAAATCATAGTACCTTTAGTCTCTAACACAGAATGGAACATATTACAGATATATCCTTTCCCGAGTAAAAGAAATGGAGTATTTTTGGCTCCAGTAGTCGAACATCAGATATATTTAATCTCAGGTCTTTCATTTATAAACGCTGATATCGAGCATTTCAACAAACTTTGTAAGAATCGAGCCGGAACCACTATATGCAAACAAACACTACCAATCCATGACAGAAACTCAAGAACCGATTGTCGCAGCGAAATAATAAACTTCAAACCACACATTGAACATTATCAAACAACTGTACTTAAGATTGAAGACATTAGCTTTATACCGCTCAAAACTAGCAACTGTTACATTGCGATACCAGCAAATCCGATAGAAATAGACACAATTTGCCAAACGAAACATACCTTACAAAAAAGTTGACAAGCCTTCCATCATAAGAGCCAACACTTCTTGCGATATATTCTACAAAGACGAACACACGCGTAAGGGCGAAACAACAAACGAAGTCAAATACGAAATCAAAACAAAAACCCTAGCGCTCAAAACAAACGATAGTTTCACTCATCTATTAGATAAACTCGAGCGAGCACCGAAGATAATAGATAATTTACAAGGCTATAAAACAACGATCGATAAAATAGGCGACGAGATAGAAGCTCTTAATTTCGAATATAGAATAAAAAATATACAGTATTGGGGACTAACCACGCTCCAGATATTAGGGTATATAGCATTAGGCATACTAGGTATATATGGATTAAACAAAATAGGGATATTCAAATGCATCAGGAAATGTATACCGAACAAATTATGTATCAATCTATTTTGCTGCCGAAATGAAACCGTAATCAACAGCCACGATGCGACAGTCCCACCAGTATCACTCACCCTGGCCTCAACACCCAACATCTATATTCCAACCAACACATACCACTTAGATGAAGAGGAGGAATCAGCTGTAATTTTCAAGCCACGTCAAGTTCGATTCCACAAAAGTCTTCTGAAGAAAACTTCTGAAGAGACCAAGTTCAATCTAAGAAGGGGGAATGTCACAGGTGAAATTCGAGCAAGCCATATGATAAACCAAAATTCCGAGCGCCTTATCACGTGTGACCGTCCTGTCAGCACCCGTTCTCAGCCGCCTGGTTGGCATTCGGTCACTCCTGTCGTTCTCCGAAATACATGATAAGTACAAGCAAAGCCTTCTCCCACTGCAACGAATAAAAGAATATAAATGCTCCCTTCAAAATCATCCAGTCAGTCTAAAAAATTCTTAACTAACCCAAGTATCGAAAGTGTATCATCGCGAACCGAAAATAATATTGTACAAATTGAGTAAAAATAAAAAGAACTCGATCTCCTGTTCGGAAGTTGACAAGTGTCTTATTTTTATCTTAATTTTACGCGACACGAGCGTGGATTCAGCGCAGCACACACTGGAGTACTGCCTGGCGTGGGCGCGGCCGCGCCACGACTTCATCGCTGAATTCGGATGGGATCTCTCGCTGCCGACGATCCTCCAGGCATTAGTTAGCGAGGTTGGTAAGCGAGAGAAGGAGATGGGCCGTGACCTCCTTCTGTGAGCAAGTTATGCTTCGAAAAGAGGTTGCGGAGAGGGTGAGGGTGCGGACTCTCACTCTGAGAGGATTGACCGGCGAGGGCGCGGCAGTGGCCATGGACGCGCTTCGGTGAGGCGCGCTAGTTCCGCCGCACCCCCCCTGTGGGGTGCAAACTTTGGCGCTGGCAACTCAGCGCCCCGGGGCCGCAAAGCAGTCCGGCGACTCCGGCGACGAGGCGCGGTGTGACAATGGCCACACACCACTCCATTAAGCCGTGGTATTCGGCGGGGGGGGGGGTGTTTCGCTCACACCGGTTCCCGGGCCCTTTTCGATCGCAGCCGGGACGGTCATCGTGGAGGTTTTAGTCGGTTGGCGTCCGGCACTACCAAGCCGCTTTTCCCCAGAAGCGACTTGGTGTCCGTGCGGACTTCCTCCACGTTAATAAAAAAAGCCCCCCAAAGTGCTTGTGTGGCACAGCATTCTTCACGCCCACCGGTACCAAGGATGAACTCCTCCTCCAAGTCGGTGGGGCCTTTTTTTGCGCGAGGAGAGGAAAATGAATTTAAGCATACCCAGTGACTCGCGACACCAGGTTATGTGGGACTCCAGATGACATCGTCATACCCACTAAAAACCCCTCCTCTTTCCTCTGATTTGTTAGACACAGACAACCCCAGCAGAGCCGATCAGCATTCATCAGGGTTGTCCTCAACCGTGTCGCGGCATATTATCGTCGCGTACTGGTGGCGCTCCTCCTATTCGCTGACTCCATTGCCTTCTCCATATCCCTTCTATATCTCATTATGCCCTTACAGAACTCTGTGAACTTCCTCCAGTATTTATCCCTGGTAACTACAGTGTCCACCAAGTTGTCCACGCTTACCCAAGAAGTTTTCGAACTCGATTCTTCTATTGATCCATTTAGGGCACGCGAATAAGACATGCTCGGCGTCGTCATTCGGGTCTCCACAGTCCCAACACTGCGTGTCGACCTCCTTACCGATCCTCTTACGGTAGCTGTTGAAGATGCCGTGTCACGTGATCGATGTCTCATCTATTCCTGGCGAATATGATCGCATTACTTATTAATCTCCTGGTCACATTATCCTCATTATACATGCTCCATTCCGCCTGCCACTCCGTTGAGGCCTTCTTCTTTACTTCTTTCAAATCTTCTTTCTTTTCCGCATGCCTCTCAATCACCTCCTCTCCAACAGCTGAGGTCTTATAGATCTTCTTTCTCTCATATATCCCCATCAACATTCGCACTTTAATGTAGATCGGTAAGTTCCCGGTCAATACAGAAAGCGCGGTGTGGGATACGGTGCGGTAGGCCGTGGATGTGATGCACAGGGCAGTTCGTTGAGCCCTTTTTATGATCTTCTTGTCTTTCTCATACTTCATCGCATCAGCCCACACAGGCGCACCGTATATTATTATGGATTCCCACACGCTGTAATATAGCCTTCTTGCCAAACCAGGCGGGCCCTTAATATTCGGTAGGATTCCTCGTAATGCTCCTATTTGATGCCCGCTTTATCGCACAATGTGCTTGCCAAATTTCCTATTCGTGTCAATCATGACGCCAAGATATTTCGTGGCCTCTACCGTGTTGATAGCCATGCCGTCCACATTCAGGCCGATAACTTTGGGCGCCCTCATGCCCGTAATGAGGATTATTTCCGTCTTCTCCTTAACCAGCGTCAAACCCACTCTTGCACACCAATCGCACACTGTTCTCATGATCTCCCTTACTATTCCGCTAACGCCTCCGTTTTTCTTCACGGTATATGCGATTGCCAGGTCATCTGCAAACGCGACCGCCTTAAACATTACCCTGTTATCTAGCCTTTCCAATAACCGATCGTAGACTATGTTCCATAGGAAAGGCCCCAGCACAAATACTTGCGGAACTCCAGCCGCAACCAGGTACTCCACCGTACCAAACTGGTTGCTGACGATTATCCTCCTGTCCGTCAGGTAATTTTTTACCAGTCTAATGATCTTGCAAGGCAGCTACCTCCTGGTCAGTTCGTCAACAATGCTGTTCCAACTAAGGGTGTTGAATGCATTCTTGATGTCCAACGCAATCATCAAGCATACCATCCTTTTCTTCTTGCAGGTGTCCGCGAATTTAATCACCTGTGTAATCGCGTCCACCGTACTCCTTCTTCTCCTGAACCCATATTGTCCCCTATGAAATAGGTCCACTCCCATACATCTTTCGATAATCAACTTGAGACACTTCTCCCACACTTTGCATAGTTCGATAAAATAATGAAAAGATATCTGAATAAAACTCTGGTCGACCCGACTTTATTCCTTCGTAATAAGTGCTTACACCTAGCCGACCATACGTTCTCTACGCCACATGGCGACGCAGCGAAGCACATCTCATGCGCGTGCGCGTGCTTTCTAGCGCTTCAACGGGCAAGATGGCATCAAATGCCTCCCACGTGCATATCTTAATTAAGTATTACGCATCGTGCGACCGTAAAGTGTCGCGGCCCTACGAGTGCAAACATCTAACAAACAAATGTGTTGCGTCGTGTGTGATCGTATACGGCGTCAATTACCAATTACCAATTGATAATTTCCCGATTACCAATTGATAATTGTTGACAACTTTTACTAACTTGCATCGGCCATATCGACGCGTGACAGTGCGTCTATTCTCATGCCATTTTAATCCTCCATCGTTCATTGTATGCAACGAAGAAACATACGAAGAAGTACTTACGCTATCCGCCTAACCACTCGCAACTCGGCCGCGCGTGGCATGTCCCTCTCCTCCGTCAATGTCTACAAACGGCGCACCATCTCACATCCCCCGGTATCTCATCTCTAATTACTGGTATTATGCCCCCACACGTTAACTTCTAATAATTTCTTACAATTTCTTATGAGCAGTAAGCAGTAAGTACCCGGCTTCCTCGCCAACTGATATACCCACTTGATTCATTCTCATTTTATTATCATAGGTATCAATCCTGTGTCGCGTAAAATTAAGATAAAAATAAGACACTTGTCAACTTCCGAACAGGAGATCGAGTTCTTTTTATTTTTACTCAATTTGTACAATATTATTTTCGGTTCGCGATGATACACTTTCGATACTTGGGTTAGTTAAGAATTTTTTAGACTGACTGGATGATTTTGAAGGGAGCATTTATATTCTTTTATTCGTTGCAGTGGGAGAAGGCTTTGCTTGTACTTATCATGTATTTCGGAGAACGACAGGAGTGACCGAATGCCAACCAGGCGGCTGAGAACGGGTGCTGACAGGACGGTCACACGTGATAAGGCGCTCGGAATTTTGGTTTATCATATGGCTTGCTCGAATTTCACCTGTGACATTCCCCCTTCTTAGATTGAACTTGGTCTCTTCAGAAGTTTTCTTCAGAAGACTTTTGTGGAATCGAACTTGACGTGGCTTGAAAATTACAGCTGATTCCTCCTCTTCATCTAAGTGGTATGTGTTGGTTGGAATATAGATGTTGGGTGTTGAGGCCAGGGTGAGTGATACTGGTGGGACTGTCGCATCGTGGCTGTTGATTACGGTTTCATTTCGGCAGCAAAATAGATTGATACATAATTTGTTCGGTATACATTTCCTGATGCATTTGAATATCCCTATTTTGTTTAATCCATATATACCTAGTATGCCTAATGCTATATACCCTAATATCTGGAGCGTGGTTAGTCCCC
This sequence comes from Bombus vancouverensis nearcticus, assembly GCF_051014615.1. Lineage (NCBI taxonomy): Eukaryota > Metazoa > Arthropoda > Insecta > Hymenoptera > Apidae > Bombus > Bombus vancouverensis. Next base: position 116,298 of record NW_027468952.1, read on the forward strand.
AATACTGTATATTTTTTATTCTATATTCGAAATTAAGAGCTTCTATCTCGTCGCCTATTTTATCGATCGTTGTTTTATAGCCTTGTAAATTATCTATTATCTTCGGTGCTCGCTCGAGTTTATCTAATAGATGAGTGAAACTATCGTTTGTTTTGAGCGCTAGGGTTTTTGTTTTGATTTCGTATTTGACTTCGTTTGTTGTTTCGCCCTTACGCGTGTGTTCGTCTTTGTAGAATATATCGCAAGAAGTGTTGGCTCTTATGATGGAAGGCTTGTCAACTTTTTTGTAAGGTATGTTTCGTTTGGCAAATTGTGTCTATTTCTATCGGATTTGCTGGTATCGCAATGTAACAGTTGCTAGTTTTGAGCGGTATAAAGCTAATGTCTTCAATCTTAAGTACAGTTGTTTGATAATGTTCAATGTGTGGTTTGAAGTTTATTATTTCGCTGCGACAATCGGTTCTTGAGTTTCTGTCATGGATTGGTAGTGTTTGTTTGCATATAGTGGTTCCGGCTCGATTCTTACAAAGTTTGTTGAAATGCTCGATATCAGCGTTTATAAATGAAAGACCTGAGATTAAATATATCTGATGTTCGACTACTGGAGCCAAAAATACTCCATTTCTTTTACTCGGGATAGGATATATCTGTAATATGTTCCATTCTGTGTTAGAGACTAAAGGTACTATGATTTTGAAAAATATTTTGTAATTTATTGTGAAGATTTTAAGATCACTGATGTCGAGTATGAATTGAAAATGTTCGGTTTTGGCAGAAATCGCGGGGTTGTACATCTGGCTACCTATTGCCTTGGCGTAATTTTCTATGAATTCATCGGGGTCGAGTATTTGTGGACTAATTATTCCTTGTTTGCCTAATATCATGACGTTAAGTATTTCATCTAATTGGAAGTGTAAAGTTTGCATCGCGGTGTCGACTTTCATGATCATCTTAAGCATAAATCTATCGATATTTGCCTGTTGTTGTAGTTTTAATATATAATTATATGATTTCTCTAAGTAGTTTAGGTTTTCTGAGTTTATAATTTTTCTAAGAAGTGCTGTTTGATTAGCTATTATGGTCTTGATTTTATTATTATCATCGAATAGTTTGTCCATATCCTTGTTTATGAGCGTAAGATCTCATCATCCGAACAGACTTTTCGATACGGAACCTATGATGTTGAGTAAACCTCGTGTGCTCCGGGTATGTGTTAACGCTTTCAAGTGTTTTGCGAGTTGTTTTTGGTTATTGATACGATTTTGTAATCCGCCTAACTCTTCAACGTATTGTTTGCTGATTGCACGTGAGTCTATTGTTAATTTATATGTCGGAGATGAGAGGACTCCGGAGACCTTCCCTTTGGAACTTCGGAGAATCCGTAGTATTGTAATTAAGCGGTTTGCTATCATTGTACTTGTTTGCGATGTGTGATAATAAACTTGGGCTCGGGGCGACAGTCAGTCGCCAAACGTAGCCGCGGTCACGGAATGAACGCTTTGTCTAACAAAGGTATGGAGTAACTCTATGGCTCTCTTTAAAAAGGAAATAGTTGTAAAACTCGACAGTAAACATTCCAACTCTCTCTGTCCCGTAGCTCGCCACACGCAGACACTATTCTTCGAGTAAGATGATTGCCAGATGTCGATGCGTCTCCGCAGTACATGTTCAGCTAGCCTGAGGGCCCGTTATAAATCTTAAGATTTAGCTAACTAAAGTCCTTCAAACAGACAAACAGTCTTTGTCCCAACTACGAAAATCTCCTCGTAGGAGGAGACCTATTTTTCAACAAACGACGTCTCCCACTTTCTCTAAAGGGCGGCTAGCATTTCTAACCACCGATATAGAAATTGACCAATTAGCAACAACGCCAATTTCCCTTACTTTCTGAACGAAGGTTGTCCTCGACGAATCCGATAACCTCGCGTCCTTAGACACACCCCATCATAGTTTTCCTCGGCGGCATCATCGGGACGGAGATTCATTCTTTTTGCGATCTCATCGGCGAGGAGTAACGCCTTACGGTTCGTGAGCGTTACATGCTTGAGATAGTGTATTGTGCAAGTTGATCTATCCTCCCGTTGGCCGCGGATTCGTTATTGAACCTAAGACCAATATCACCAGTATCGCGAGTGTCCAACCGCCACGGTTGATTGTCAAGCCTGTACTATCCATACTTGTGTTAGCAAACCGCAACGATGTTTGTTATACCGCGACGATGGCCAGTTCCAATGAAGATTTATCAAACGCCCACAATCCTATAGCTGTCACCTCTCCGACATATATATGTATGTAGTAATAAATTTGTGATCTACAAGGCGCAGGGAAATTTTGAGTTGAGTTGTTTAGACAGCGGGCTGATCGACATTATTTTGATGATCCCTCCTAAAAACAAATATCGTCCATTGGTTACGTTGAATAATCAAAGGTAATAGATAATTATAATTATTAATAGGAGCCTAATTCGATGGGTTAGTGCAAGGGAGGAGGTATATAGCAATAGAAAGGAACAATGAGTTTATATGGTATGACTGGAAGTATACTAGAATGATTTTATAAGGCATGACTCGAAGTTTTATATTAATTATATAGGTGGATGAATAATATAATGAGTAGTATCACGATCTTATAGTATGAGTTTACAGATGGTTCTATTTTAATGAGATATGTGGGCAAATTAATTTATATTATTAATTTAATTATGTTATGAGATAGGGGGAATATAATGGAAGTAGTTTTTAATCAGCATGGGATGTAGATAAGTATGGGAGTGTGGTATTGTCACGTCCCGTGCTGCGCACGCGCCGTAACATAGACTAAAACTACCAATAGCGCGAGTGAGCGTTCCAATTTGAAATTTAAATAAATTTTAACAATTTGTATAGCAACCAAATTCGAGCCTCACAACCCCCACGGAATAACCCGTCACATGACGACCCCTCCACGGTAGATAAATATAAATAAGTGTAGCGACATAGAAGAGAGAGAAAATAATTCCTTAGCTCAGAGTAGTTAATTCCTCAGTTTTGTGTGATTAGTTCCTCAGTTCTTGGTGATCATTTCCTTGGTTCTTGGCGATCAGTTCCCCATTTCTTGGCAAGTAATTTCTTGTTCATAGTGATTAATTCTCAATTCCTTTAGCTCTTAATTTCTCAGTTCCTTTGCCTTTCAATTCTTTAGTTCCTTAGCTTTTCAGCTTTTAGTTCTTTTAGCACTTAGTTTTCGCTCCCAGTTCTTAAATTCTTTAGTCCTTTAGTTCTTTAACTTTTAGTTCTTTGTTTCATTAGTTCCCAGCTCTTGTTAGTCTTGTTAATCGACGTGTTTGTATTTGTCAATTTGTAAACTATCGAGAATCTATCGAAATTAAAATCTTGTAATTAATAAGAGTGAAAACGTATTGCGAACGATTGTAACTCCGAGTATTCGAAATTTCAACGACAATTCTGTCAATATCCAATTAGAATACGAATAAACATTTCTTTTGTGAAGAATATTTGTCTAATAATATAATAGGATTAAGCGGACATTTATTTTCATCGACCTTGATCCTCTCCCGTGCCAGTACTCCTGCGCGTAGCAGGTTAGCCGAAACGTGGAGTTTAATTTCAAATCGCATTAAACAACAGACAATACTACAATTTAACCTGAATTCAAAACTTAACGGCAACACAACCAAAACGATCCAAATAAAACGTAACAATTTCATGTCCGTGGCATTACGGGGTAATCGAAAGTTTTTTACAGCGTCTAATTTCTTGGGGTTTGGTTTAACTCCTTCGGATGAAACTACCTACATGGCCTAAGTATTCTAGTTTGGGTTTTACGAATTCATATTTGTCCGGTTGCCAACATTTTACCAATTATCTCGAAACGATTTAGGAGAATACGACGAGACACTTTGGATCAGAAGACTTTACAAAATTCTTAAAGATACAACAAAAGTCGGCAAAGGAAATAACGATTTCACTGAATTAGAGAAAACACAGATTAAACTCATGCTAATATATTTTAACGACACGTACAAGAAAATTACTTATGCACCTAATCCCATCTTAAAACTAGACGAAAACGAAATAATACAAGCAATAAATGAAAACCACAACGACACCGTAGGACATTTAGGGATACAGAAAACGTATCAACGGATCAAGGATAAATTCAAAATTTCCGGACTTTTAGAAAGAGTAGAAAACTTTGTGAAAACATGCGACACATGTCAAAAGGAGAAACTACCACGTATCAGACCCAAAGAATCCCCACAAGTCTCAGACACGCCACTTAACCCTAACGACAAAATCGCTATGGACATCATAGGACCGATGATGACCAAACCAAACGCGATGAAAACCAAACGCGGAAATCAATACATACTTTCAATTCACGATGAACTTACGAAATATCTGATATTAGTCCCCCTTAAAACGCAGCGAACTGAATCCATAATTAACGCGCTCACTGAACACTATATTTACGTATTTTCGGCATCAAAGACGATCCTAACAGACCAGGGACAAAATTTTGTTAGCGATTTAATGACGAAATTTGAAGAAGCTTTTAAAATCAAACACATCAAAACAACTTCATTTCACCCACAAAGTAACGGATCCCTCGAAAGAACGCATGCCTCAGTTAAAGATTTAATTCGTACTGCATTACACGACAATGACAAAGAATGGGATGAAGTACTTAATTTCATTTGTTTAGGGTACAACACCGCGAAACATGAAGGAACAGGATTCTCTCCCTTTGAATTGACCTTTGGGCGAAAAGCTAACTTACCTTCCGCAATATCCAAATTCCCCACACTTACCTATGGTATGTACTCACTTTGGCAGAAATAGTTGAATAAATATTGGGAAACAGCTCGCAAAACGCTCATTCAGAATAAGCAACGATAAAAGCGAGACTAAGAGAGAAAGATTGTTAAAACTCAGGCCGTGTTTAGGAAAGGAGACTTTGTTTTAATTCACAACGGCCATAAAAGAGATAAGTTGGATATTGAATGGTTAGAACCCTACAGAATCAACGATGTGAAAACTTCTTATTACTTTATTTCTATTGACAATGTTAAGAAAAAGATAGATGGTGACCGATTGAAAACGTACTTTTTTCAGGATACTGCTAATAATAATACTAATAATAATACTCTAAAATAATACTAGTAATAATACTCTTAGTTGCCTTAAATTCACGGGATAGGAATTACGCTTTGTAAACAAACCCAGCCAATTCACGATCGAAAACTACAACATGATTGCTCCTCTAAAATCATTAGCTTTTTGAACACTATCAAATATTGTAAACTTGCTATATTTAAGATTAACGAAATAACTTTTGTACCATTACATGCAGAAAATCGGTTCATAGCGATCCCAATATTTTGTAGCAAATACAATTCCTCGCAAATTTTTCAAAAACCTTCGTTGGCGCGATCAGACAAACCCCGATGGACTGATGATGGAGATAAAGATGTGGCGGCACTCGGCGACAATTTATATCGCCGAAGTGCTTAATGAGCAAATTGTAAGAGCTTCAATCTTGGAAAGTCACGGCTGGAGTTCAGAACCAAATCGTAATTAGTATAAACCACGTGTTCAAAAATAAATTCTCTTTTTATTTTTTTATATTTTATTTTTCTTTTCATCTGAGATTTCCTTTTCTTATTTTACGTGACACGAGTTTGGTTCCCGGTTGCCGCCACCTTGTCGGCGGCGTACTGGTAAAACTATGAACTAGTGACATATGAGAGTGGCGACTCGAAGTGGAGAAGTAAACTGCCAGTGAATGTATTGAACATAGAGCCGAACTCAGTTGTAAATCTGGTACATTTTGGAAAATGCGAATTAAAAAAAAAATGTTTAGAGAATAAAGTTGCTAAATACTATGAAACGTAATTTATTTGATACGCACGCATAACGATAAAAATAATGAACAATAAAATAAATGTTGTTATTTCTATACTCAGAGGTAGAATCATAATAATTATTATTTTATTGAATGGATAAATCTATCACACCTTCTGAGCCAAAAAGAAAGACCTTTATTGCATGCTCTTACAAAAACGAGGGGTAAAAACAAAAAGGCATCTTAAGCCTATCGATTAAATCTATCGATTGTAACTAGGACTATCTTCTGTTACTATTTCTTATAACTAACGCATTTGCATATGGATGGCGAGCACGAATTCACGCTGTCGTTTACAACACCCCCTCTCAACGGAATTCGAATGCTCGTCAAACCAATGGTCTCTAGGTGAACACTATGACTTGGCTTGCTCAAGCTTTTCGTTAGTAAATCGGCTGGCATCTCATTTGTGGGCATATAGCGAATTCCAATGATTCCTTTTTGGAAAATTTCACGAATATAATGATGGCAGATGTCTATATGTTTCGTGTGACCGTGGAACACTGGATTTTGAATTCACTTGGCTGCATTCTGGTTGTCACAATATATTTCGATTGCTCTTTCTTCAGCGATCATATCAAACTTGCTTAGAAATCGTCGCAAGTATACGGCTTCTGGAGTGGCTTCTGTTAGCGTCATGCATTCTGCTTCGGTGCTGGAAATTGCCACACCTTTTCGCTTTCTAGATTCCCATGATATAGCACCATTCGATAGTTTGAATATGAAGCCAGTTCTGGATTTTTTATCATCAATATCACCCCCCCCCCAGTCGGATTCGACATATCCTGTTATATCATCACCAATATCCCTGAAACACGGACCAATGTTAGACGTTCCCTTAAGGTAACGTCAGACCCTTTTGGCGGATAACCAATGACTTTCCTTTGGGTTGTTATTAAAACAACTTAGTACGCTCACAGCATATATTATATCGGGTCAGGTAGCTATGACGACATACATTAATGATTCGATCAATGGCTGATAGATGTTCGAATCAATTTCAGGTGAATCGTCATCTTTGCTTAAATTTATTTTTGCTTCCAATGGGGTAGTTGCGATTTTAGCATCTTCAAGACCGAATTTCCTCACCATATCTGTAATATATTTCCTCTTGACTTATTTTTACCTCTTTGATCTCTTCATTTTGATAAATGGCCCAAACAAAAATTCAATTTTCCAAGATCTCTTATTTCGAACTTTTCCATTAAATTTTCTGTTAAGTAAGTAAACAACATATATCTATTAGTGGCTATTATTAAGTTATCCACATAAACTGCCAGTGTGAGGATTTTATCTCCATCTCTTATTGAATAAACACAAGGATCTTCTTCAACTTGATTAAGGGGAAGTTCTTTCAAGCAGCCATTTAATTTATCAAACCATTTGTTTACCGGATTGCTTCAATCCATATAAAGATTTCTTTAGATGGTATATATAATCTTCCTTGCGCGGTACTTCAAAATATTTGGCTTGATGCATCTAAATATTTTCATTCAGATCACTATAGGTATATGCCATGGTTATATCCAATTGATATAAATCCAATTTTAATATAGCAGCTAAGGCCATTATAACTCTAATGGAAGTTAATCGTGCCACAGTAGCGAAGGTTTCATTGTATTTAATACTTGGTTTTTTAGCAAAACCTCTCGCTACTAACCTAGCTTTTTTGAGTTCAACTTTTCCATTTTCATTGTATTTGGTCATTAAAACCCATTTTGATGCAATTGCAGATCTATTTACTGGACATTTTACTAATTCCGAAACGTTATTTTTGATCAAGGCGTCATGTTACGTCGCGTGAAATGGTCCGTGCAACGTCCTTCACTGTCTGACCGTCAAGGCCCAATCCTCTTTCGACAGACCCTCAATAAACCTAAGGCCCCACCATAAACCGAATCTTACTAGCTTGCAGGAACCTTTAATCCTGCAAGTATTTTCGGTTTATACCTGGTATTTAAAACTGTCTTTAGGTTTATTGCACGTTCTTACAGATTACGGAGAAAGCGAATGGGTGTTTAACGGAAAAGCAGGTTTTTCCTATGCACAAGGTCACCCCCGAGTCACGTCGGTAGGAGGCTTCCTCCTCCAATCTTCACTTATTAATATTGGCTATAACCAATGGGCATCACGGATCGTTACCCTCACTGTTCTAACGAAAGTGTGAACAACGAATCCACGTTCTTAGTTCAAAAGACACATCCACTCCGAGCTTTCCTCCGTAATCACAAAAGAACGAACGTCACTGATCCCCTAGACTACAAAGCAGTCACTACATCTCTATACTTCTTCTACGACATCAGCAGTGTCAACTCTACGTCTCCTCTATTGCTACTTCAACTACAACAAGAAACTCAACTGTAAGGGCCTTGCTCTATTCCCAAAGAATATTGTGCATGTATATCGCATCTTGATACGCCAAATCATCGTCTACGACTTATATCATACGAAACGGTGTAACTCTTGAGTGTATTAAGTGTTGGAAATATAAATTTTATAACCCTGTTAATCGCAGCATTATACCACCTCAACCACCCCTATTATCTCAACGGAAATCAGGGAATCGATCTATTCGCGGCGTCGATTATTATAATAGTAACGGGAATTTACGACTCCCGTTGACGTGTTTCCTCGCGATTGCGTCTCCCTGTGATTGATCGAAAATACACGTCATGTTCCTCTTTCATGGCTTCTTTCCATTTTTCTGCATGAGGTCCAGATAATAATTCATCTATTAACTCAGTCGAATCATCATTGACTAATTGTACCGTTTCTTGATCAATTGGGACAGTCTTATAAATTTTCCTTGGTCTACCGACATTTCCTGTTTGCATTATGTGTGTCCTTCCTTCCCCCCTCCCCTCTTGACCACAGATCTATCCTGAACATAATTTTCATTTTGATTTATGTTTTCACCATCATCATGTTCTTCCTCATGAATCTCTTCTGTGATTTCTTCGTCAAGTTCTTGACTTATCAGTTCATATTTAAATTGTTCAAGTTTATTTTTAATTTTATCATTGTGGTACTCAATATTTCTTAAGAAAGAAACATCTCTACTTATTAAGATTTTTCTTTTACTTGGATCCCATAGTCGAAACGCTTTTGATTCATCGAAATATCTTGCTTCAAATTTACTTTTATCGGGCCATTTATTTAATACATAGGCTTCGGTACCAAAAATTTTAAGGTGATTCACATTTCGTTTCCTTTTGTGCCAAATTTCATGTAGTGTTTTACCATGACCTATTGGGCACCTATTCCTAATGTATGATGCCGTATTAATAGCTTCTGCCCAAAATTGGATAGGTAACTTTGACTGGATCAACATGCATCGTGCCATCTCCACGAGTGTTCTATTCATTCGCTCAGCTACTCCATTTTGCTGAGGTGTGTGGGCAGTTGTAAATTTCCTGCAAATACCACAATTTCCCAATTCATTTGTGAAATGCTATCCCAAATATTCCAAACCATTATCAGTTCTGAGGGTGTTACGCAGCCTAAAACATCTGCACGCCAGCCCGCGCGACCGGACAACAACCGGCCTGCGTAACGTCACTTCGACCCTCAATAAACCTAAGGACCCACCATAACTTTCACTTCCCTGTATTGTTTCGCCGTGTGTCTTCAATCCGTTTGTCTTGAAGAATTTCTAAAGCTTAAAAATATTCTCGAAACACAGTCGGTTTTTAGAGAGGTCCTTGGGTTTATTAGGCGCACTTAAAACACGGAGGAAGCGGGTATGCGCCCATTAGGAAAATCCGAATAGCCCTCTAATAAAACAAGCTGGGTTTTCTTCACGAATACGGTCATCTATCCACCACGACGGTAGGAGACTTCCTACTCATCCCTTCGAGCAGTAGTGCAGGTCATGACCAATCAACACCGTGGTTCGTTACCCTCACTTTTCCTAACGAAAGTGGGAACAACGAATCCGCGTTCTTTAGGCACAGGGGCCACCCACACCGAACTTTTCGTCCGTATTAGAAAAAGAGTGACAGTCAGTCTAAAACTAACGCCTAACGCGGCAGTCTACACATAGCGCGAGAGTCGCATACTTCACGCAAACCTTTTGTCGGTTCTCGGTGTTGTCGAATATACATCTCCTCTCCTAAATATATTATAGTGCTACGTCTATTAATACATTAACTTCCATTATAAGAGCCCTGCTCTAGCGTACATATCTATCGCATCTTCGTGCGACAAATTGTTATCTATCTATCTATGCTCATCAGTGTAATCTAAGTGAGCGATTGGTATAATCGTAACGGGAATTTACGACTCCCGTTGACGTCTCTCCTCGCGATTACGTCTCCCCGCAATTGGTCGAATTTACAGAGGGTTTTTACCTTGTTACCCGTTTGCCTTTCAACTAAAGCTCTAAATCTCCAAAATGAACTTTCAACTTCATCTTTTGTCTTAAGGATATACACATATACAAACCTTGATGTATCATCGATAAAGGTGGCAAAATACTTTGGTTCTGTTAGGGAAGTGATACATTTACACTGTACATGAGAGTGTGTGTGTAAGGGTCAGAGGGCGTCCAGGTCTTAGTTGAGACAAAAGACTGCCGTTAGAAGATTCTGTATAGTCGGTTGGCGACAAGCGTGCGTGCAAGACGTTCTTCAGAGTGTAATATAGATGTATAGCTGTTGTGTGTGAAATATAGTCAATTATTTGTATTTCCAAATCCTCGAATTTCCTTAACAGCTCCACCCAAAGATGTTTGTCTTATAGGGCCACATACATCAGAATGTATCAGTTCTAATTTTTCCAACATCTTTAATTCAGATCTTTTTGGCACTGGGGTTGTTGCCTGTTTGCCTTTCAAACATATATCGCAAGTATTCATTTTACTCAATCTTATATTAGGTAGACCATTTACCATATTTTTATTTATTAATCTCCGAAGATCAGATTCATTTAAGTGTCCATATGGATAGCGCCAATCCATAAGTGTATTTCTGTTTTCATATACCATACCAATATATTCGGATTTTGTATCTACAATATATATGTCGGATTAACATTAGAATTTAAGGCGCGTAACGATTCTTCGTTTGAATTAGCCATCGTTTTACAAAACAGAGATTATATTTACGCGTATATACAAGATTTTACAAAATATTATGAATGTTGAGTTTAATGAATAATAAGTTTAACAAACGATTAGATTAACTAATGATTAGATTAACGAATAATAAGTTTAACGAATAACAAGTTTAACGAATAATAAGTTTAACGAATAATAAGATTAACGGATAATATGTTTTACGAATAATAAGTTTAACGAATAATGAGATTAACGAATAATAGGTTTTACGAATAATAAGTTTAACGAATAATGAGTTTAATAAACGCTATTAACAATGTTCTTGGGTTCAAACAAATCCACGGTCAACGAGATAACTCTTTACTATGCGTAGAATAATTTTAGACACAAAAAAATACGATTGCTGAGTCGCTCGGTAAACTGCTCGATGTATCACTTTCCAAGGCGATCACACGAATGATGATCTGATGAAAATCTTTCTCGCTGTACGACTGCATTTGTTTGTTATATGCTCGCTGGAAGCGTCGAGAAGGTTCCAAACGCCGTTGCTAGGCAGTTTCTGTCTGGAGTTTGATTCCTAATACAACGTGTGTCCCATTATATCGACATCTCCAAAGTAGAATTCTATGTGATTTCTAGGAAGAACTATACAACCGATCCATACCTTCGTCAAGCAAAAAGTTCATCCCGTGACCGTGGCTACATTCGGCGACCAGTTGTCACCTCGAATCCACTTTCGCTATCACAAATATCGAGCAATTACAATCAGATTGAATGACAACAATTGCTTAATTACAGCTATGATAAAATCTAGGCTAAAGCATTAGAAGACTTTCCCAAAATTGCAAAGGGAAGGCTCCGGTTTTCCTTTCGTCTCCGACATATAAATCCCTTTTACGAATAGCAGTAATAACGACTTCATCATTCTTTCCAAATATTGTAGCCCTTCTATTTGTAAATACGATCCTTTTTCCATTTGCTGTAACTTTTGATACTGAGATCAAATTTGCTTTTAATTCTGGCACGTATAAAGCGTTTTCCAATCTAAATTTCTCAAGTTTGTTTCTTATACAACTAAATAATATTTCAGTACCCTTACCTTTGACTTCAGTTAATATGTCATTCTCTAATTTTACTTTCTGATTTCTGACTGGCTCTATGGATTCAAAACAGTTTAAGTCACAGCACATATGTGACGTAGCACCGCTGTCAATGCACTATTCCATCGGTGGTTCCATGTTTATATTCAATGAAATATCAGTAACAATACTATTTTATGCTGATTATCTTCATCCTGAATATTGGAAGCACGCAAGCATTGTTCAATTTTGGGTATTTCAGGAACTTGTACTAGTTGAGCTTTATGATCATCGTTTTTCTTCTTCAAACACTGATTTGCCTTATGTTTACGTTTGTGACAGTAAAAACATTCGATGTGTTTTACTTTGTTAGCTTTAATAAATCCATTTTTATTTTAAGAATTTCTATTTTTATCATAGCTTTTGTGTTTATTTGAATCTTCCACTTGCAGAGCTTCTTGGTAATCTTTTACAGCATTTGAATTATGACGAGAATCAGCTTCTTCTAATAATTTTATCTTAAGCGCATCTGGAGTAGGTAATTGGTCCCGCGATTCGATTGCACATCTAAAATTTACGTATGTGTTCGGGACGCTATATAATAATAGGATTGACAATAAATTATCAGCGATTGGAATATCCATTTCTTTTAATTTATCCACGTGACTGAAATAATTATTTAAGTGATCGTACATATTTTCACTACCGGACATTTTCGCGAATAATAATTGCTTTAGGAGCGTAGCTTTTCTTGCTTCACATGACATAGCTCACTCGAACTTATGGTAAGAATAACATCGGCTCTGACTTTACCATCCCTTTTATTCCATAAAGAGACTTCATCCAATGCTTCAGGTTTAATTATTGAAACATTTGCATATTTCCACAAGTCATCTTTAATGAGTATTGCCTCTATTTGTAATTTCCATGTGTCGTAATTTACTTTGTTTAGCTTTTTAATACTTAAACTCGCCCCGCTCGACATTTGTTTCTTTTTTTTTTCTTTTGACAACTGTATTATCACGCAAGCAATTATTGTATACTCGATAAAGCGCCCTTATGATATTCAACACTGAATCATCGATCACGCACCCATTTCTTTTGTTTTTAGGTTATCTTCTGCGCTCCTCAATATTATTACTATTAATAACATTTTCAATAAAATAATAACTAATTATTGCACCTGGGCCCGTAACCTGTTGCTATTTCTATACTCAGAGGTAGGATCACAATGGTAATTATTTTATTGAATGAATAAATCTATCACACCGTTCTGAGCCAAAAAACCTTCATTGCACGCTCTTACAAAAACTAGGGATAAAAACAAAAAGGCATCTTGAGCCTATCGATTAAATCTATCGATTGTAACTAAGACTATCTTCTAGTTACTATTTCTTATAAGTAACGCATTTGCGGCATGGATGGCGAGAACGAACTCACATTGTCATTTTCAACAATAAATAACAAAATAATATATTAAACAATATAATAATATATAATACTTAAAAAAATTGTATAAAACATAGTGCTCTGCGATAATCAATAGTTTAAGACATTTGAAATTTGATTATAGTCCATAAGGTAAAAATAATTACCATACCATAAGTACCATAAGGTAAAAAAAATAATGGATTATATGTGTCGGAGATGAAAGGAAAGCCGAAGCCTTTCCTTGGAAAATTTGGGAACATCCTCTAGTACTTTAGTCTAGATTTTATCATAGCTGTAATTGTTTAAAATTTGTGATAGCGAGATTGAGTTCGAGGTGACAATTGGTCGCCGAACGTAGCCACGGTCACGAGATAAACGTTTTGCCTAACGGAGGTCTGGAGTGGTTGTATGGGTTTTCCGAGAAGTGTGATTGTGGCGGCGTGCCGCCTCGAGAGCGGGCCTAGCCACGTGTGAGGTTGCCTCGGAGGTGCCGATACAATGGAACATACATTGTATCAATAAACAAACTCCAGGCAGAAACTGCCTAGCAACGGCGGTTGGAACTTTCTCGATGCTTTCAACGAGTGCGTATCAAATTCCAGGCAGAAGTTTCCTAGTAACGAGCGTTTGGAACCTTCTCGATGCTTCCAAACGAGTATACAAAAACAAGAGGCAATCGTACAGCGAGAAAAATCTCCACGAGGCAGGCATTCGTGCGATTGCCTTGGAGAGTGACACGTCGAGCATTTTCGTCAATCGTATTTTCGCCTAAGATTATTTTTTTACGCTTAGTAAAGAGTTACTCGTTGGCCGTGGATTCGTTTGAACCCAACAAAAACATTGTTAATAGTGTTCATTAAATTCATTATTCGTAAATCATATTATTCATTAATCTTACTATTCGTTAAGCTTATTATTCATTAGACTTATTATTTGTTAAGTTTTGTAACAGTCTTGTATATACGTGTACATATAATCTTGGCTTTGTGAAACGATGGCTAGTCCACGCGAAGAGTTGTCACGCGCCCAAAATTCCGATCTTAACCCGACATATGTATGATGTAGTAAATCAACTTTATGTATAGCCACATATTAGGGTTTTGATTTATTATGACGACGTTGGCTTGCATTGGGACTATGATTGTCTTGCGTTTTGAGTGGCGTTATGGTTAGATATACGACGACTGGCTATGACCTTGGACTATTCTTTACCTTTAATAAAAATGGAGAAGTATATTATCGGAAAAAAAGTAACGGCGCAGGGGGTTTCGGTGACCCCAGGCCCCGTGGCTGACTCGAGTGACGTTCCAAGCTCTACTCGGCGGTTATCTAGCGAGTGGGCAAACGACGAGAGGAGGGTGGGATCCGGGGCGCCCTCTCGATCGGGTGATACGACCGGGGACCATAGTAATGGTGCAACGGGGTGCAGAATTGGAGCAGGAAACCAGAGGAGCAGCAGAAAGAGTTATAAAGCGGCGAAGGGTCTCCCCCCCTCCCCCCAAGAAGAGTGCGAAGTTGCTGGAGTTTACCAACGGCATACGAGAGGCGGTAGAGAAAAAGGGCTCGGGCAGCCTAAAGACTAGCAGTGGACGGGCGCCGTCGAGAATAGTCTCTGTTATTACAGACAAAGGGGAATTCTTAACTCCTGTCGTGAAAGAAGCCATCGGAAGTGAGGAAAGGTCCCTCGTATCTTGGTCGAGTATGGCGGCGAAATCGACCAATGAGACGGTCGAGAAGACTGCTAACGCGTCCGAGGGGGAGGCTTCCGCCTCGGAGAGCAGCAGCTATAATACTCCGATGATGTTTAAAGCCAAACAACCGAGGTAACCACTCTCTAGAGTGGCAATGAAGAATAAAAATATTATTACATCAAGAATCGAGCCTGAAAAAGCAAACTATGTGCTAGTTAGTCTCGACGAGTGGGACGAGTTAAGGAATTTTATGACAGATGCCGCCGATGAAATGAGACATGCGGCGGATAAGCTTAAGAGGTATACCAACAAGGACTCAAAGATTGGGGAAATAGCAGCATCGGCCGATATGAAAATGGGCTGTGTTTGGGATAAATTAAACGTAATATTGAGTAAGAAGGGTCGTAGAGGCAGGAGGCGGGTGGATGTGCCCGCCGAGGTAAACGCTTCAACATAACCCCCCTCCCGCTTCGGCCCAAGTCGAAGTAGGGAAAGTGAGTACTAGTGGAATACAGTAGTAAGAGAAAAATTGTGTCACCAGCAGAGGACAGAAAGGGCGACGACATAAAAAGGACAAAGAGACGTGATACTTCGTACGCGGAGATATGCAGCGAGAGGAGAAGGAACGAATCCGATGTCACGACCGGCTCAGTTCAAAACCGAAGGCAATGATGTGGCGGCAATCGGCAACAATATATATCGCCTAAGCGAACTGCCTAATGAACCATCAATATCCCAACGGTGCTTCCGCCGAATGTTCGAGAAGAAGGCATGTGTGGCAACAGTCGCGGGCGCCTAACAAACTCGAGGACAGTGGGGATATTGAGGAGTGACAAAAGAAAAATAACCGATTCCAATCGGAAATAAAGTTGCAAGAAAAGTTAGCCTTGAAAAGTTATGCTTAGAGCTCAGAAGCAAATTGTAAAACCAAGTGTTAGAAAAAAAGTAAAGTTTCTTTTTTATTTTTATCTTAAATTTGTTTTTTTATTTGTTTTGTTATTTTACATGACACCGACCTCGTGACAAGAGAAACATGCGATTCTGGTGGGGAGTTAACTGTCCACATGACCAGGAGAGATAAAAGGAGGCTTAAAGAGAGGAGCAACAAATCTAGACCAACGATTAATAGACGACAGAGGGAATGGAAGCCGAGGACATGTAACAGACTTGAGGCTCTCTTGGTGATAGTCCGGAAGGATGAGGACTGGATCCAAAAGTATGGGGAGCTTACGAGGGCCAAGGAGGCATTGAGTGAAAGCACGGGTGTCAGGCGTACAAGGGACGGCGACATACTCGTTGCCATTAAGATCAAAGAAGCCATAGGGTCTGTGTTATCACCCTCCTGAGTAGGGTACCTGTGGAGATCAAGGACATCGGCCGGCAAGAAACTAAGGAGGATCTCATGCAGGACATAACAAGAGGACTGGGAGTAAACGATACCAGCGTGGTGGAGGTAAAGTCGTTAAAAGCAGCACCCTGGGGCACGCAGATTGCCATTGCTGTTATACTGGCTACGTATATCGCGAGCAAGAAAGGGAGAGTAAAAATGAGAACAAGCTTTACCGTTCTCACTATGCGGATTTTGCTTAAAATAATCAGATGTTATTGTTGCCACGATATGCGGCACATGACGAATAAGTGTTCGTGCAGTCCTAGCAAGAAGCGCTGCCGGAAATATGGCGAGATAGAGCACACAATATCAGTGCGAAGAGGAGCGCCAACTATTGGTAGAGCGATGAGCTCGCTACGTTAAGGAGCGAAACTCTAAGAGCTAGAAGGAGAGCCCAGCGAGCGGTGGCGGCCCGCAAGGATAATGACGAGGTCCTGGTGGCCGAATTCGAGGAAGCTAGGAGGCGACTGAAAACAGCGATCGGGCGTATCAAGGAGGAGAATCGGAAGGGGTTCTGCGCCACCTTAGATCAGGATCCATGGGGCAGGCCGTATCGAGTTGTGAGGAAGAGAATGATGCGGTCGGCTCCAACGGAGCCCCTTGGACGAGATAGAGTGAAGGGAATCCTGCATGACCTCTTTGTCACCAGGCAGGAAATGCGACCGGCTACACAAGAAGAGACATCGATCCCACCTAGCGAAGAAGGAGGGTTACACATCGAGGAAGTGGACATAAGGATGGCTGTTGGGAAATGCGATCCCAGGGAGGTGGTTGGAGTGGTAGGGATTCCTGACACTGTCGTGGGGTTATTGGCTGAGCAAAGACCTAGTGTCCTCCTGACAGTGCTCAACGGCATAAATACCTATGGAAAAATACCGGCGGTATGGAAATGGTTACTGTGGAATCTCGTGTATAATGGGGTGCTGGAGGCGCTGGACCGGGAGAAGGATACCGAAGCAGTAGCGTTCGTCGACGATCTGGCGATTCTACTCAAGGTCAGAGGGTCCCACGGCATCAATGAGAAGATAAGGGCATTCATAGCCTTGGCCAGAAGATTTCCACTAGCCGTGTTGTGAAGTACCTAGGGGTAAGTGTTGGATAGTGCTAGGGGATTCCCCCCTCCCCCCACCTCGTAGCAGTTTGTGATAAAGCGGAACGGTTCTTGGGCGCCGTACGGAGCCTAGCCCCTAACGTGGGCGGGCCTAACGATGTAGTAAGAAGACTATATTATGGCCTTTGGGAGTCTGTGGTTCTATATGGCGCACCGATATGGGCCTCCTCTCTGGAAAGAGACACAAATAGGACGATCATGAGAAGGGCACAAAGGGCGGCGCTGATCCGTACGTCTACCGCCTACCCTACGGTGTCACATGGGGCACTGTGTGTGCTTACCGGTAGCATACCGATTTACATCAAGGCATGGTTGCGGTGGAAGCAGTATGGAGTGCAGAGGCGGATCAACGAGAGCCCCGAAGAAATGGCACATGTTGGGCAAGAAGAAATGAAGGATTTGGAGACGGAGGCAGAGGACAGGTGGAGATTGGAATGGGCGTTCCACAACCCCTACAATTGGACTAGGAGACTGGTAGAAAATCCGTTGATCTGGTACAAAAGAAAGAGGGAGACCAACTATCATACGATGCAGATCCTTACGGGACTCGGTATCGGTACCGTCACAGGATTGGTAAAGAGTCGTACACCAGTTGTTGGGATTGTGGAGCGGTGCTGGATGATGTCGAGTATGTGCTTTTTTGGTGCCCTAGATGGATAGTGGAGAGAACGGAGTTGGAGGCCGCGGAGGAACAGTTGTGGAACAAGTCTTATGCATTCTGTACAAAGGCGATGAAATGCCGGCTGTTTATCGAAAGGGAGATGGAGGTCACAAGAAGAAGAAGGGAAGGAAGGAGGAGAAGAAGGACCAGAGACGAGGAGAGAAGATAGATAAAGATTGGGTATGTTGTGCAGAGGCCAACCCGAAGTAATGTCGAATGACTGTACCAGGTTTGTACCTCGAGTACTGTAGCAGAGAGAGAATGAGGAGGGGTTTTTTAGTGGGTATGGTGATGTCATCTGGTCGAGTCCCACATAACATGGTGACGCGGGTCTGGTTATGCGTAATAGCATTTTCCCCTTCTCGCGCAAAAAAGGGCACACAATATCAAATTGAGGAAACGATCTGAAGTGCACACTGTACAGTAGGGGGTACGAATTACGGACTAATCATGTCATGGCGTCTCTAGCCTGCTCTACGCTCAGCAGGATAATACGGAAAGAGGCAACTAGAGGGAGAGCACCCTGAAGGTGGTTCAGATAAATTTAAATAGGAGTAGGCTTGCCCAGGACCTGATGCTGGCCTGGGAAGGGCGCGTCGATGTAGTCATCATATCTGAACCAAATAGACAGCTCCCCTTTTAGTACAAGGGGGATGCATCTATCTTGGCAACCATATTTAATGGACTTCACCCTAGCGAAAATACGCTGATCGAAGAAGAGGGGTTTGTCGGGATCAAGATAGGGGAAGTGTACTGCGTGAGCGGTTACTGCTCGCCCTATGATCAGTACTTAACTATGATCAGTACACTGAGAGGCTCGACATATCCATCGGGACAACTGCGAGGAGGTGCAATGAAGTGAACATGGTTGGTGATTTCAATGTGAAATCCATAGTATAGGGTTGCCCTAAGAATGACAGAAGGGAAAAGACGCTGACGGAGGCTCCTATTGGGATCCTGGATGGCTTTACATTTCAGAGAGGCTCGAAGAGGAGTTTCCTGGATATAATGAACGCGAGCAGTAAGCTCTTCGAGAAGCATAAGCGTTCTGGGATCCTTGGAGAATGCAGTGCTTCGGATCACAGATACGTTTTGCACGAGTTCAGAGGAGGCGCTAATTATAGAAGGAAGAAATGTTTTAAATATTCGACGAAGGATGTTATGCCCGAAAAGTTTTTAAGTAGTTTCGACGACAAGAAAAATAAATTATTGAAGGATCAGCCCAGGGAGACGATAAAACAAGAGGATTACCTATTACCACTCAATAAAGTATTTCCCCCTAAGGGAAAAGAAACCCAAATTATTGGTGGAACGACGAGATAGCGTGGCTTCGGGGGGGGGGGGGGCTTAGGAAGAGGAGATTAACACAGAGATCGAGGCGACAAAATAAGGAGCGCGCTGTTCAGCTTGATGCCGATTACAGGAAGAATAGGAAAGAGCTCAGGTCAGCTATCTATTCGAGCAAGAAGCTGGCCTGGAAGGAGTTCACAGCTACCCTCGACCGTGATCCATGGTGCCTTCCATATAAAAGAGCCATTGCCAAGCTCAGCAAGCTGAGAATATTATCGCCAAACTCTTCCTAATCGAGGACACGGACGTTGCTAATGAGGACGTAATAGAGGAAAATGGCGGAGGAACCCCCGGAGTTGGTGTGGCCCAAATGGACGAGCTCAGGTAGCGGTTGGTCGGCTGAATGGAAACAAAGCCGTTGTGATCGACGAGGTGCCGGGAACGGTCATTCAGTGGATTTTCGGGCATCGGGCGCACGATCTGCTCGATACGGTGAACTCTATTTACGTGATGGAAAAAGTTCCAGCGAATTGGAAAATGGCCAGGTTGATCTTGCTCAATAAACCGGGTAAGGATCCCATGTTGGTCTCGTCGTATTGGCTAAGAAGTATCCTACCGGCGATGAACAAAGTGTGGGAATACACAGTCAAGTTGGCCATCGAGAAGAAACTGAGAATGGACCCATTCCACCGAAATCAATTTGGATTTCGCAAAGGGAAAAATACCATCGATGTCATCACGTAGGTCTGCAAGTTCGCTGATTCTTGCAGAATGAAGGGCATGGTCTGCGTCACGATGTGCATCGATGTTAAAAACGCGTTCAATTCCCTGCGGTGGGAGGTAATCCTGAAAGAGGCGAAGCGCAGGAGCCACCCTTACATTCTGACGAGGGTTCTCGCAAACTACCTCAAGGACTGATTCGTAGTTCCAGACAACCTGAGTGGTCTTATCGTTAAACAAATTTTTGCTGGTGTTCCACAGGGCTCTGTGGTAGGCTTCTGTGGACCTAGCTTACGATGGTCTGCTGGCCAGATTTGACAATCGAGTGAATTTGAGAGCTTTTGCATTTGCGGACGACCTTGCTATCTTGGTGGGTCTGAAGAAGAAGGAAAGTGTGTAGGTCAACTTGAATCTCCACATGAAGACGATCCTGAAATGGTGTAAAAAGTCGGGTCTCCAGATAGCAAAGAATAAAACTGAGATCATTTTATTGAATAAGTGCTCCAAAGAATTTTAACATAACTTTGACAGGAGAGGTGCTTAACACGCGCGAAAGTGTTAAATACATAGGCGTGGTATTGGACTCCGAAAGGAAATACAGTGACCTCATCGAAGTAGTTTGTACTAAAGCAGACGCGTTTGTAGGCGCCATCAGAGGACTACAATCGAGTATGGGAGTCGGCCATGCTATATGCTTTCTTGGTCTGGGTGGATGCGCTTAGCAGGATTAAGACAGTAGGCGAACTCTGCAGGGCACAGAGGAGTGCCTTGATAAGTACCTCAACTATTATTACTATTAACAGTGCTGACGCGCAAAGAAGGATTGGTAGGGGAGGGGCTTTTAGTCGGTATGGCACTACCATCAGCCGAGTCCCACATAACCCGGCGACGCGGGTCGTCTGGCACGCGTAATGCATTTTCCCCTCTTCGCGAAAAAAAACAAAAAAATAGGTCCTAAGACAAACTTAGCATCACCATTCGGTATTATTTCGGGGTTGCCGTCTATCCGTTACCTATTTATCCTTGTGCATTTTGTACTTCTGTGGCGGCTCTCAATAGCAACTCACGTCGGAGGATGGGTACGCAGTGGTTAGTGCCTTACGTTACGAACGTTCGGGATCCGGGTTCAAATCCCAGCGCCCGTAATCCGATTCTTCTTCCACGACACTTAAATTAGAAGTAAACGCCGCAGTACCCCACCAGCGACATATAAACCCGTAGTAGAACTAGCACCTCAACTATACCCGCACCTCACTTCTTTCTTCCCACTTGAAAAATAAAGAATGTCAAATGCGATGTTTGCGAAGTAACATTGTCCACCAATCGTTTTGAACAATAAATTTTCGATAAACCCCATGAAGAATTCGGATGTTATTTACTGTATGTACGACTGACCGCGCACGATGATAGGGACCAGTCCTCTGAAGTAGGGCCATGATGCAAATGCGTTTAGCCTCTCTCTCACTAAATTTTCCAGCCCCGTGCGCTAGATTATCCATTTCAGACATATGTACAGCACGTGCTCCGCCTCGTCTTCTGTATCCCCATAATCCCAACATTTTAATTCCACGTCTTTCCTTGCCTTTCTCCTGCATTTGTGGAATAAATAATGCCGTGCCCAGTTAGCATTTGCATCGTGTAGTGATATATTTCTTTCTTATTTATATTGAACATTATTGCATTTTTTACAATTTTTTCAGCGAAATTATCTTTGTTATAATTATTCCATTTGATTTACGACTCTTCGTTTAGTTTAATTATTATTTATTTATTATATTATTAGGTATTATATTATTAATTTCTAGCATCAGGGTGTTGCGATTACCTACCCCATGTTCCACTTGCGTTACTCTCTTAGGATTTCTTGTTTTATTATATATTTCCTTCCTCATGCTTGCCTTGATGTAGATCGGCATGTTGCCGGACAATACGCATAATACCGCATGAGAGACTGTACCGTACGGCGTAGTTGTTATAATCAGGGCCATTCTTTACCCCCATTCATCACTTTCCTATTTTTTGCAATATTCAAGGCTCCGGCCCACATCGGTACTTCGTACATCACTATTGCATCCCATGCGTTATAATACAACCTACGGACTAAGTTGGGAGATCCGTTTACGTTCGGCAAGATACTTCTCAACGCGCCGAACCTAACAACCGGTTCTCCCGTACACTAACAATGTGATTATCAAACCTCCTCCTCCCATCATAATAACCCCTAAGTATTAAATTGCCTCTTTCGTTTGGGTTTCCAACTCTCCCAACATTAGTTTGATTATCCTCGGTATTCTCCTGTCGGCTATCATTATGATTTCAGTTTTGTCCTTCACTAGGCTGGTTCCTACAGTCACACCCCATCTTTTTCATTACTTCATTTATTCTCCGATTCGCACATTCATTTTTCTTTATGGCGCACGTAAGCGCCAAGTCATCCACAAACCCAATGGCTTTTATTGTCACGTTATTTTTTAAGTAATTCATCGTATGCTAAGTTCCACAGGAATAGTCCTAGCACTAATCCCTGCGGTACTCCCGCAAACACCCCACTTTCCACCGTGCCGAACGCATTGCTGACAATTACTGTTCTATCGGCCAAGTAGTTCTTCACTAGCCTTCTTATCTTGGCTGATAACGATCATATCATTTCTTTTCTTATACTCTCCCAGCTGAGAGTACTGAAAGCGTTCTTTATATCGAGCGTTACCAGCACGTAAATCTGCCCTTTCTTCTTACAACTGTCCGCAATTTTCATAACTGGAGTTATTGCGTCCACACTGCTGCGTTTCCGTCGAAAGCCATATTGCTTCCTATGGAACGGATCCATACTCATGCATCTCTCCATCACCAGTTTTAAGCATTTTTTCCATACTTTGCTTAGTGCTGATAGTATGCTGATGGGTCTACACGCATTGGCTAATTTCGGATCTTTACCCGGCTTTGGTAGTAAAATCAACCTTTTTTTACGTGGAGGAAATCCTCACGGACGCCGCATCGCTTCTGGGGGAGAGAGAAGCGGCGCGGTAGTGTCGGACTCCAACCGATTAAAACCAACCTTCCCTGTTGCGATCTAGGGTGGCCCAGGAACTGTAGGTAAGCAACAAACACTGAGCCTCCACCGCGCGCGTGATGATCCATCCATTCGCTGGTGGCATGATGTGCGGTTATGTCACACCGCTGCCCGTCGCTGGGACCGCCGTGCAAGGCCGCTTGGATCCCCAACCGGCCTGCGTGGCGGTCCCTGGGCGCTGAGATTTTCAGCGCCTAAGTTTAAACCGCAGCGGGCCTCGCCGAGGTGTGTCCACGGCCTCTGTCACCCGTCGATCCGCTCCGCGTGGGAGTCCCTCCCTCACCCGCCCCGCCGCCTCCTTCCGGAGTATAACCTGCTCGCAGAAGGAGGCGACGGCTCGCTTGTCTCTCTCGCTCGTCAGTATCGCGTTGAAGATCGCCGGCGGCGAGAGGTTCGGTGCCTTTTCCACAGTGTGGGCATGGCGCGGCACAGCCCACGCAGGGCAGTGCTCCAGCGTGTGCTGCGCCGAGTCCACACCTGCGTCGCAGTGGTGGCAACGCGCGGTCGCCTCCTTCCTGATTCGATGTAGATACTCGCCGAAGCACCCGTGCCCGGTGAGTACCAGCGTCACCCTGTAGTTAAGGTGAGGGGGCGCCACCGTTCAACCAAACATCCCAGATCGGAAGGACCGCTCCTAAGGCCCTTAGCCACGGCGAGGAAAATCAACCTGGCTACTTTCCATCTCTTTGGAATTTGCTCTGTTTCGTTGAACCCGTTTATCATTTCCGTTATTATGTCGTTTCTGTGACCTACAATTAACTTAATGATGTTACTCCGTCAATCCCTACCGTCCTCTTAAAGCTAATTTTCTCTGCGATTTCTTTTACATCGTCCTTCTCTACTATTAAATCGTGTTCCTCTTCGTCGGTCGTGTCCATTACTACAATATTCTGCTGTAACGGTCCGTGCGTCGAATATAAATAGCTCATTTATGATTGTCCTTACCTTATTAACCGGCATATCATCTGGCGGAAATTTATTCTTGCCATAACCGTACGGTATGGCTTTCCACAGGGGTCTCTTTCTAAGACCTCACAAAATGCCGTTTACGCTCTCTTTTTGCTTTTAGCAATTTCGTACTTCATCTTCCTCCTCATTTCCTTGAATTCCTTTATAAGAACATCTATTGCTATATTTACTTTTCTCTTCGTTCTCGTCACGTTCCTCCTCGCTTTGGTCACGTTTTTAGGTCACTAATTTCGTTGTCCCACCAATAGTTTCTGCATTTATGCTTCGCCGCGCTACCTGCTTTTTTTCAATTTTTACTTACATGTTTTTTCTATGCACCTCCGTATTCTTACCGCTCTGTCGGCTAAGTCAGTATTATTTACAATCTCGTCTGTCAACATTTCGTCCAATTTCTCTATAAAAACATCAGGTTCGAGTTCCCTTGTCGATTACTTAAAATATTTCGACTTGCCGGTGCAAATATTAGTCTTAAATTTGTGTAAAACGTATAAATGGCCCGACGAAGAATAAATACTTAAAACTTTGCTGCCCACATGTCTTACTCTTTAACTTTACTATTACTATTTTACTACTTTATTTCAACATAGCTCTCCAGTTCCGTCCTATCAAGGGATTACCTAGAGCAGTGTAACAACGCATGCTCCGCGTCGTCTATTTCCGCGTCACAATCGCAGCATTTGAAGTGAACCTCTTTGCTAATCGTCCTAAGATACGCGTTGAATATCCCGTGTCCGGTCAACAGTTGCATCGTCCAATGATCAGCATTTCTTTTGTACTTCTTAAAGGCACAAGCCTCACACACTAATTTCTTTATCCCATTATCTTCTCTGTACACACTCCATTTATCCCTACACCTGTCGTCTATACGTTCTTCCACCGTCCTCCTTGTTTGTACAGAACTTTCAGCAATTCCTGCTCTAGATAGAATTTTCTCTGATTCCTGTTCCCATCATATTCTCGTTGATACATCTTTAGTTCGTAGATCTCAGCCCGCAGCCGCACAATTGGCATTGTGCCCGTCAATACGCACAGCGCTGCTTGCAACACAGTTCTGTAGGCCGTACACGATCTTATGAGTGCGGCCCTTTCTGCCCTCTTCAAGATGTTTCTGTTATTCTTCGTCAACAGCGGTTTGGCCCATACCGGGGACGCATAAAGCACCACTGGCTCTCATACTCCATAGTAACGCTTCCTGACTGAGCCAGTACCACAAACTTTCTCAAAGTGAGCCCGATACCTCCTGCCTTTATCCAACTGTACCCCAAGGTAACTGATCTCTTTCTTAGTTTTCAATTGATGGTCCTCAATGTGGATATCCATGACCTTGTAATACGTTTCCCGGTGAGCAGGATTATCTTCGTCTTTTCGTGTCCTATCACTAGTCCACTGTCAGCATACCACCTCGTCGCTATATTCATTGCCCTGCCCAAGCTTATCCCGATCTCCCCCAGGCTGGCCACGTCAAGTATCAGTGCCAGGTCGTCGGCAAAGGCTACGAGGAATATCCTGAAGCTCTATCAGGAGGCCGTCGTAGACAAGATTCCATAACAGGGGACCTAGCGTGGAACCACGTAGGACTCCCGCGTAAACGTTCCTCTTCAACGTCCCTCCGTTGTTACGGACTACAATCTTCCTGTCTTCTAGGTAGCTGCCTACAAGACATGAAATTTACCGGGGCATCCCTCTCGCCTCAACCTCCAGATAAATCTTATTCCATCCGAGAGCATTGAACGCATTCCTGATATCTACCGCTGTGAGCACTCTTATCCGTTTTCTTCTCTTAGAGCTGTCCATCAATTTACCTACCCGGTAGGTACTTACTACTACCACCGTAGTCTTCCTCCTACGAAATCCAAACTGATTTATATGGAAGTGTTCGAGCTCCAGCCTTTCCGCCATCAGATTCTTGAAAGTGTGTTCCCAGACATTACTGAGCGCTGGCAATATACTGATCGGCCGGTACGATGATGGTAATGCGGGGTCCCTATCCGGTTTTGGAATAAGTACCACCTTCGCCACTTTCCACATCGCAGGTATCCTTCCACTGACATTTACCGCGTTCAACACTCTCAGCATCTTGTCAATCCTCTTCTCAATTAACTCCTTCACCACCATTCCCGGTATGCTGTTCACGCCTACCGCTTTATTAGGGTTTATCCCAGCTCCAGCATTTAGTATCGCTTCCTGAGTAATCAAGCGGATGTCCTCGCCTTCGCTCATACTGATACTCCCGCCGATTCTGCAAATAAAATCTCTCGATCTCGTTAAGAAGAGCTCGTGAACAATACCTCGCACTTTGTCCATACGACGACCATCAGTTCGGGCTTTCGGGATTAATTTTTTCATGATCTCTCTGTATGACCTTTGATCCCTGTATGGATCCCTTTCCACCATAGCACAAAACTCCTTCCAGCCCTTCCCCTTGTTGGCTCGTATCATATTCTTCGTCTCCTTCTTCTTTTCCTCCACTCCTGAGCTCACTGTGCCGCATCGCTATTTCCTCTCGCCATTGCCCTCTGAGCTCTTTTTCTCGTCATCATCGTCTCCTTTCTCAATTTTGCCAATTCCCCACTCCACCAGTAACTATTGTTAGAATTTAATCTCGAAATTGAGATTAATAATCTGTGGAAGACACAATGTTTATATTGAAACAATATTATGTGATATTTATTAAACAAAAATTACAAGAAACATAAGTGAGCGTTGTGGAATGTTGACAGTTGGCTAGTTATTCTCAGTCTGACTGACTTAGTGACCCATGGCCCTTGAATAGGTTTTGAACCCCACTCTCTATACAGTAATAAGTGTGCCCTGTGTGGATGCTCTGTGGGGGCACGTGCCACGGAACCTTCCAGCAGCTTCGCGAAATAAAGCGCTACGCCGCCAAAGCGCGACACCGACGTGCCCAATGTTCCATATCCTTACGTTTCTTCCGCCGAATTCTCGGAAGAGCATGCACGCGCCAGTCGCCGCGGTACATCTAACGAACGTACGCTAGTGGGGATATCGCTGGGCAACGAAGGGAAGAATCCGTCAATCACCTCATCTATATGAGATTAATATCGTTGTATTCCAACAATTATGGTTTTTCTTGCACATCGGCGGGTAAACCTTCTTTAATTTGACATGCTATTTCCACCGTAAACTGTAGTCTCTCCTCATATACCTTCTCTTCTAAATCTGTATTCCCTCTAAATATTTATCGTAAATTCCGTCGATTCTTAAGACAACTTTCTTTAAATAAACATCCTTCGACGTATAAGTAAAATTTTCTAGGTTACGCCTCGTCTTTTTCGTTCTAAAATCGTGCAGGGCATACATGTGGTCCGACGCTGTCCACACCTTTGGTATTTTCCCTCCCACGTATTTCTTGGCCTATACTCTATCGGTACTTACCACGTCGATGAAGCTTGTCCCTCTGTTCCTACAGAATGTATAGCTTTCCTTCATGTTAATGGTTACAATGCCGTTCTTTATCAACATATTCATCAGGCTCGTACCCCTGTGATCAGTTCTCTGGCCACCCCACGCATTAGATTTTGCGTTAAAATAGCCGGTTGTCATCATCATTTAAATTTATTATTAGGATTTTTATCTCCTGGATGTATTTCCTCTTCTCATCCTATCCTTCACCCCTAGGCATGTCAGCGATTCCGTTATATGTTTCATGTTGGCTCTTCTCTCCGCCGCGCACATCGCACACCTTGGTTCCTTACCACATCGGTTTATAGTGTGATCGCCATCGCCACACCTCCAACTTAGCTCCTTCCCTGAACTCAATATCTTGTACCTCGTCGCGTTATGTCCCAGCATATGGCATCAATAGCATCTGAGGACATTCGGGATAACTCTAGCTGTTGCTATCGACAACCCTATCCTAATCCTGATAGTGGGTTTCTTCCTTGGAATGCTATTCGCCGGAAGTACCACCACCGTTTCCTGGGTTCCCCAAGGTGTCATCGCAGCGATTTTATCTGAAACCAATTTTTGTCGTTAATCTCCAACTCAGTAGCTATGCCCTCAGTCAGCGACTGAGTCTAGAGTCTCCCTGTTTGCCAACGGCAAAGTGTCTATGTCTTTCTTCATGGCCGTTGTCAGTTTCTTTGCGATCTCGTCCGCCAATACCTTATTGTTTATTTCAATTAAGATGTATCCTGGTCTTTTCTGCACTAGTTGTTTCCCTGAGCACATCCTTCGCTCCCGCTATTTCTTCTTCCCGCTATTCAAAACTCTTTACTAGTCGCTAAATCGGTGAAACCATTTCGCGGTTCATATCTTATTTACAATTTATCTATCTCGCAACATCGTAATCTAACCCACAAGTACCTACGAACATTTATACTCTATGTGAAACAAGTTGTCGTAATAAACTGTATATCATAACCAGTAAAATCAGTGTAATATTCAATTCAACCACCTCTATTCTCATAATCTAAATAGGGGATTATTTTATAGCGTTGATTAAATAATCGTAAAGGGAAGTTACGACTCCCTTGACGCGTTTCTGTGCGATCGAAACATTTGGTCTGAGGTGATAGGGCGTGATAGTGATTGAAGGAACACTCGAATTTGTTTAACAATAAATATTTATTAACGGTAATATCCAAGGAGTGCACTTGGCGAAAACTCGCGGTTGTTACATTCGGTTCGCGGTTCGCGGATACAAGTTCAAGATGCGATAAATACGATTCGACATACGCTTTGAGTTCGGACGATGATTGCCGCAGAGGTCGAGGAACTCGGATTCAGTCTAGCTACTAACTGTCAATTCGGACAGACGACTCGCGGCTGACTTTCTTCTCGTGATGATACTGCATAGGAAAACTATGATGGGGTGTTTCTCAGGATACGAGATCATCGCATTCCTTGATGAAGGCGTTAGTTCGGAAAGTGAGAGAAATGGACGTCGCTGTTAATTGGCTAAATTCTGAGCCGTTGGTTGGGAAAGGATGCTAACAATCCTTGAGAGAGAGTTGCTAGCAGGAAGCGTCGCACGTGAGGAAAGCAGACTTCCAGCATCTTCTCGTAGTGGGTGATAGGTACAGGGACTGTTGAGACAAAGACTGTTTGTTCCTTTGGAGGACATTAGCTAAATAAATTCTAAGATTTATAGCGGGTCCTTAAGTTAGCTGAAAATGTTCCGAAGGAATGTATCGACATCTGGCAATCACCTTGTCCGAAGGATAAGGTCTTTGTGTAGCGAGCCACGGGACAGAAACCGTTGGAACGTTTGCTGTCGAGTGCCGCTACAGGTCCTTTGAGCCAGATCCGTGCCAAGTGAAAAGAGCACTCACCAGTAACTATACAGTGCCACGTGAATCTATGAAAACCAACAACGTCCATATCGCAACCACAAGGTAAGGTTGCTCAGATATCGAAACCCATCATGGCTCCTAATCAGGAAGAGCGCATAAAACAGTTGGTGCAGAAACGAGAAGGGTTCAGGAGAGAATTAGAAGCATTGCGCGCTGCTCTCAATAATTATGAGGAAAGGACACCTACAACTGCTATCCAACGTAATTTAGACAACTTAGTGGTAGAATCTACGGCGTTTAAGAAAAATCAAAGTGAATTAGACTATAGGGATGAGAATCAAACAATGCAGGATCGTATTGACCTACAACAGATGTTGTATACCATTATGGGACGCGCGATAGAAATCATTGATGCAAACAAGCGATAAGAGCAAATAACTCGAAATATTACAACAAACTTGTCGTGCACACCATTGTCGGATTCCGTCGAGTTGACGAAAATTCAGTTACCCACATTTTCGAAGGCTTACGAAGATTGGCCAGCATCGTTATAGCATTGTTAAGCAACGCAGCAGTTCATTACTCGGCCATTTGGGACATATTGGAACAACGATACAATAAACCGGCTAAAATCGTGAAGAAACCTTTGAAGGAGATGATTGACACGGCCCCCTTAACACGGACATCACATTGAGACTTACAGTCCTATACAACCAAGGTAGAGGCCTTGGAACCACTCGGAAAACCGACCGCCGATTCCTTGCTGCTGTATTTATTCACATCATAAGTTAGATCGTAAAACTGAGTTAATGTGGAAGAACAAAACACAATTCACACCATTCCCTACGTTCAAATAACTCCTGAAGTTTTTAAACGATCGTTGTTAGATCATAGAACCTATAAGAACGACACGCCAAACACGAGGGCATGCATTTATAACGTCGCAATCTTTGTCATTCTGTCCGATTTACCGCGGACCACATAAAATTTAAAGCTACAACACCTTCAGGATGAAACGTCTTGTAGCCGCCGAAGAAGTATCAGCGTATGGTATATCAATTGCTTGCTCACAGGAAACACGCTCCCACATTGTAACGCCGGATCCTGTCGCATATGCGGGCAATGCCATCACACGTTGTTACATGGATCCGATTCTCGGACTCTTCTTGATTTCCTCCTTAGTAGCCGATATGTCTATCACAATCACTCTTGCTTCTGCGGCTCGGAAGGGTGTCGCCACGCGGACTTTGTTCGGATCCAAGGCCCGGGTCAGCCGTGCTGCGAGCGCAGTGGCCTTCTCCCTCTCCTGGTCCTCGGCGACCTCCAGAATGGCGCCTCCGGTAATGGTCTTTCGCATTCTCACCGCGTGGATGCAGACCGATGCGTAGGGTTAGCCCGATTTATCTCTCAGTGCGATTGTTACCGCCGATGTTCGCGATGTATGTGGAGCAGGGGGGCAGCTTGCTTCCCCCGTTTCGCACGTTCTCCGATCCTCCCTCTGGGGCTTCCCTCGGGCTCTTCGGCCCTGTCCCGGGAGTTAGCTACGTCATGGTGGGGCGCGAGGCCAGCTCCTTTCGGAGCACCTGGTTCTCCGCCTCTAGTGTCGCTATGCGTCCTTGCATTATAGCGAGGGCGCCAGAGACGGGGTCTATTCTTCTCGCCATCTCTGTTGCGCCAGCAGCAGTGGTCCTCGCTGCTTCTCTCAGCGTTTTCCCCTGTGTGACCTTGAGGTTGGGAGATGTCTCTGCAACCTTGGTCACCTCAGAGGCTCGACGGATCAGTTCTGCTCCTATGTCCGCCGTAGTAGATATTCGCATCTCTTCGGCTAGGTACGTGGAGAGCTCGGGGGATCCGCCGGCCTTCCTTTTCTCCGCGCGGGGCGCTTCGCAGGCGGGGGTTTCCTCTTCGTCCGTCGTTTCTTCCGTCCGTAGGTTCCCCGCGTTCAGTGTGGAGTAGGAGAACCCCTCTTTATGCGGGGCCGCCTTCTTCATGCTTCTGGTGCTGACGTGTGTCGGCTCAGCAGCCAACTCCACTTCACCCCCTCCTCTCACGGTTTCCTCTATCTCCTTATCTTTCGCCGCGGTTGCGTCCCTTTTCCCCATTGGACACAAAATGGCCACTTGTTCCGCGCTTGTCACTCCACCAGTTACTGCCATTTTCGAATGGCCCGCGCGGCGCGCTTTCGGCGCACGTGCCAATATGGCTGCATCTGTGAAGTTCCTCGGGTAGTTCGTGTAGTGGCGCTGTTATCACGCGTCCTAATGTGGCTACCTCACCGTCATAAGCTCACACTCGGTTTAATTTTGCCTTTAACGTCTTTCTTGACCAGATTTCGTTAGTTCCTACACCCGCTTTACTTTCACAGGCACTAATCCTTCATTCCTGGTTACCTTCCTTGTCCGAATTCTCCAGTTTTTCCGGAGATTTCGATTACGCTCACGGCTCCGTCCTCTCCACATCTGCTCCAGGTGGGTGCCCCAACCGTCTCCATGCCGACGGGACCTGAGGGTTTAGAAACCCCCTGCGTCGTAACTTTATTCAATGGAGATCGAAATGCATGGCATCTGCGATGCCAGCGAGAAAGCTTACCTAGCCTGTGTTTATCTCCGAACCATTAAACCTGACGGCCGCGTCTGTACACAGCTTCTAACCACATAATCAAAAGTAGCCCCGCTCAAATCTCAAACCATTCCTCGGCTCGAGCTGAGCGGAGCACTCCTTCTTACATCCCTGATATCGACGTTACAGCAGGCCCTATTGCACAACATTACTCGAACTGTCCCATTAGACTGATTTCACTATGACCTTCCACTGGATAAATACATTACCTCACACGCTCAAAACATTTGTCACTAACAGAGTCTCCGAAATCCAAACAAACACCAGTGTCCGCGATTAGCGCTATATTCCTACCAACGATATTTCTGTGGATCTAATATCGTGAGGCCAAACGCCCGACGAATTTCTACGCCCGACTATTTGGCAGCAGATCCTGACTGGCTCCAACAGTCGGAAGACTGCTGGACGACATGGACACTAACACCGCAAATTGAATTGCTGGAACAGAAAAGGGCGATTTATCTGTCCGCGACTTCCGCCGATCACAACTTGTTGCAGAGATCATCACTCGATAAATTAATCATAAATTCGATGATTATATTATACATACGTACATACATACGTAAATATATGTCGGGTTAAGATCGGAATTTTGGGCGCGTGACAACTCTTCGCGTGGGCTAGCCATCGTTTCACAAAGCCGAGATTATATTTACACGTATATACAAGACTATCACAAAGCATAACAAATAATAAGTGTAATGAATAATAAGTTTGATGAACAATGAAGTTAGTGAATAATAAATTGTACGAATAATTAAGTTTAACAGATAATAAGTCTAATGAATAATAAGTTTAACGAACAGTAAGTTTAATGAATAATATGATTTACGAATAATATATTTAATGAACACTATTAACAATGTTTTTGGGATTCAAACGAGTCAACGAGTTAACTCTTTACTAAGCGTAAAAAAATAATCTAAAGCGAAAATACGATTGACGAAAATACTCGACGTGTCACTCTCCAAGGCAATCGCACGAATGCCAGCCTCGTGGAGATATTTCTCGCTGTACGATTGCAGTTTGTTTTCTATACTCTTTTGGAAGTGTCACGGATGAAAAGAGAGGTTGCGTTTCGTCCCGGGTCTACCGGTAGACTCGTCAGTAAGGCTATGCCCGGTAGTCCCTGCCTTAGACGTAGAGGGAGTCTCGCTAGGTGCGGTATTTGTATCGTTCGCCCGTATATTCGACCGCTAGCGAGGTAGATAGACTCGTTGTCGTCGTAGCCCTCTGATGTTGGCGGTTGGTACCCGCGGATCACCCGGGAGGTGTTGCGCCGCGTTGGTGCCTCGACCTGTCGGCGTCCTGTTGATACCGAGTCGCCACAGAAGCATCGAGGAGGTTCCAAACGCCGTTGCTAGGCATTTTCTGCCTGGAGTTTGATTATTGATACAATGTATGTCCCATTGTATCGGCACCTCCGAGGCAACTCCACACGTAGCTAGGCCCACTCGCGAGGCCGCATGCCGCCACAACCACACTTTTCGGAAAACCCATACAACCACTCCAGACCTCCGTTAGGCAAAACGTTTATCTCGTGACCTTGGCTACGTTCGGCGACACATTGTCACCTTGAACCCAATCTCGCTATCACAAATTTTGAACAATTACAGCTATGATAAAATCTAGGCTAGAGTACTAGAGGATGTTCCCAAAATTTCCGAGGAAAGGCTTCGGCTTTCCTTTCATCTTCGACATATATATTTATATCTAATTAAATTATGCCTCGTACTAATAGAAATAAGTACTTTTGATGCGTTGTTCATTCCTGCGTTGGGCATTCCAAAACAGACAATCGAGAAACTTTCTTCAGGTTCTTCAAATTCTTCAGAACCTTCTTCAACCGAATCACATCAATCGTACAATGACACACCGTCCAACGTAAATCAGTTATTAAAATTAAATATTTTGTTAACTCCGTCTCTCATCCAAAATAGCATCCCTCTCTCTATCCAAAATATTTTTAACGTGAGACGTCGTATCGATATAGACCGCAACGAAGACCTACCATTTTCGCTGGCCAAGTCATAATGACCGTAAATCGTTTCGTCGCGATTGCGTTAAAACAGGCAGTTAACGATCATAAGATTAACGAGGCAGTATTCAAACAGACTGGTGATTAAATATTAATAGATATGAGTACCCGGTACGTCATTTTCCTATACTCTTCCGGTATAAATGATATTACTTCATCTACTCAAGTACGATTCAGCAAATTTGTATCCAGTAATCGGCGATCGAATGTGGGATTCCCTTAATTAGGCCGGAAATACACTATTTCATAAAAAAATCTAAATAACTGTTCAATACTCTATAAATACATATGTCGGGTTACATTAGAATTAGGGTTAGGGGCGTGAAACGAATCTTCGTTTGGGTTACACGTTGTCGTTATGCAATAGAGAAGACATTGACTAGTGCAAATACGATTATTATAGAACCGGACAAGTAACCGTGGTAGTTAGGTACTCGAGAAACTAATGACAATGATCCTAGGTTCAATAACGAATCCGCGGTCGACGGGATGATAGATGAACGTACTCACAAAATTCACTGGTCGTAAGGGGTTACTCTTTTCGTCGATGAGATCGCGAGAGAGAATGACTTTCCCGTCCCGATGATGCCACAGAGGAAAAATATAATGGGGTGTGCCTAAGGACACGAGATCATCGGATTCGTCGAGGATAACCTTCGTTCAGAAGGTGAGGGAATTTGGCGTTGCTGCTAATTAGTCAATCTCCATATCGGTGGTTAGAAAAAGATGCTAGCCGCCCTCGAGGGAAAGTTGCTAGTGGGAGACGCCGTTCGTTGAAAAATAGGTCTCTCCTATCTTCCCGTAGCTGGGACAAAGACTGTTTGTTTGAAGGACTTTAGTCAACTAAATTCTAAGATTTATGACGGGCCCTCAGGCTAGCTGAACATCTACTCCGGAGACGTAATTGACATCTGGCAATCATCTTGCTCGAAGAATAGGGTCTGCGTGTGGCGAGCCACGGGACAGAAACCGTTGGAATGTTTACTGTCGCGTGTCGCTACGAATATTTCTTTTAAGGAGAGCTATAGAATTACTCCATACCTTTGTTAGGCAAAGCGTTCATCCCGTGACCGCGGCTACGTTCGGCGACTGACTGTCGCCTCGAGCCCAAGCTCATTATCACAACTCTCGAACAATTACAATCGGATTGAATAACTACAATTGTTCAATTACAGCTATAGTAGACTCTAGGTTACAATGTTGCGGGATTATCCAAAATTCCAAAGGCTCCGGTGTTCTTTCATCTCCGACATATATATACATATACATAACTGTGTGCGTATACATATAATATACGTATAACAGCCAAAGTTCAGCTCTCAAGTGTACGCAAAACTTTTATGTTCATTTTACACTATACCAGTATGTTTCATGAATTTGTTTGCTAACAGTATCGAAACAAATAACAAGCAGAGGACGAGCTATTCATGAATTGTTTTGCCAGCGTGTACGCTCCCAATATTTTCTATTTGAGAAAACATACTTGTTGCTATTGCAACTACAAATATTTTTACAGTCGACGCTTTTGCCGTGAATCATTGGCTAACATGTAAAATCGAGAAGAAACATGGTTTATTGTGATGGAAATGTGGAAAACCGCAAAACCGATATAGAAGGGAAAATAAAGGAAAGGAAGGTAGGGATAAGTAGAAGCTTGGGGCCAAGTTTAATTCACTGAAACCGAACTGCTTGTATTATCACAAAACAAAATTGCCAGTACGTCATTTCCGTACTCTCGTCCTCGCGAAAATGGTTTTGCTCGTTAAGAAAAAACGAAGAGACAGGGAAGAGAGGAAAAAGCAAACGGAGAGCGCTTTTAAAAAACTGGCGAACCGTGTGTTACCACAACGAGATACGCGGTGCTATTTGTCGCTTTAAATTGTGTCGCAACTCGTTTTTGAGATCTTTGCCAGGGACGCGTTAAAACACGCTGCAAATATATTTCTGGCTTTTCTGGGGTTTAACTGAAATATGACAAATAACGTTGTAAAACATATGTACTTATGACTTACAGAGTAATTGAGTGTACAAAATATATAGTATACAAAATAGCCAGCGATTTAGGGCTTTAAAAGATCAAAAGAAAAGAAAAGAAAAGAAAAGAAAAGAAAAGAAAGAAGAAAGATAATATGTTGTGGCAGTCTAAGTCGATCTAAGAAAATAGATAAAGGGAGGGAGGGGCAAAGCTAGTTAATCTGGAAAGAATCCAAGCGTCAATTTCAAGCATTTACAGAGAATCAAGCAGGCTGGTTAAAGTCATGAGTTGAGCAATTATCCCGCGTTAGGTTCAATCAGGTTAGTCCCACGCGAAATTGTTCCAACCATGCGAAAACGAATGTATTCTGATTTCTGTCGCAGATACTTCTGGCTAGTGCAGTACCTACACAGTGGTTGTTGAAATAACCGCTTCTCATCGACTTCTTTTACGCTTCTCATCGCGACTTCTTACGACTAACGAAGATGTACGGCAGTTTGACATTCTACATGAAAATGATCATGATTGCGGTCTGTGTACCGTCTGCCCTTCTTTCTGTTCTTCCGTTAAAGACTGGTAAGTTGATACTGATTAATTATGCGATCGAAATCCTATATAATGGCTACAAAAAATATTTGCATCATTATTCTCGTTTCCTAATGAATCGCTGTTTTAATCAAGTTTTATATTGCATCAAATTTCTGTAGTTACACGAAAGTACTAAATTATAGAAAACTTGATATACACGGATTTAATTAATTGATAAATTAGTCAATATATAGGCATTATTATTTCACGTGAAATTTTACAACGTCAAAAACCTAACATTCCTGTACGAGCAGTATTAATCACAAATTGTGAGAATGCCTAGTGATAAGGAAGAAAGATAATATAGAAAACGCAGACTTATGGAAAGAGAATCCCTGACATTAGACACGAATACGCGATTTCACGAAATATTTTGTGGTATATCTAAGATAGAGAATATATATAGAGTACATATAAGTATATATAGAGTAAGAATATATATAGAGTATATATAAGTACCAAAAATACATCCTAAGACGTGTATGCGATCTACGCTGTATGGGACGTGTTATAAATGGTTTCCGCCACTCAACCGCATTTGAATTTGTGAACACGATCGAACAATTGACACGAATTATTAATTCCCGTCTCTACTCTAGTAACGATTTGCTTTGAAACGAGGTCGAATCGTTCTGATTCCGCGCATGATTAACAAATAATTACAGAGGACATCAATTACTTGGATGGTGTTCGCCATTTCAACGTAGCATCGATGACATCCGGTAATTGGACTCAAAGTGATTTGCTTAAACCGATTAATTTGATCAAACCAACCAATTACTTTAATTAATGCAAGCTGTACTCGAGATTCGCGCATCTTGTGTATACACACCGGGTCAGACAAAAGTTTTCATTCATCCCAGTAGAACTTTCGTAGTCCTTGAGGACGAATGTCGCTTCTCGTGCATCTAAAGTTTCGTTCAAATTAGCCGATTTATTTGAATTCGATCGACTGGAAACCTCTTTGTCACTGTGAATTTGTTACTTAATTGATACTCTTATACGCCTTTGTCCTTTAAGCTCTTACATCCATTTTTAATTAGTCAAGTCGTTTGACTTTTCACAAGTATTTTGAAACTATTTTACTAGCGCGAATCTACTTTTTTTACTTGAGATTATCTGCTATTTTTATTGAAATGTATATGTACGTATATACACTTTTGAATTTTAGCCTTCTATTATTCTTATATCCTTTAAACGTCATTTCAAGCTTCAAGCGACTTTAACTCAAATAGCTCGATTTCAAGTTCTAACGTATACTGTAAAGCACACTTGCGAAGTGAAACAGTAAACACGATATGAAAACTCTCTCCCCAGTAAAAAATCGAATATCCAATTTCAATCGTGCTTCATCGATGAAGCATCAATGCTACGTAGAAGCATCGTGGCAGCCGCAATGCGGATCCGTTGCGGATCCGAACAAAAATTTCCTGGCACGATCGTTTTCGTAACGCTATTAGCCGTTTCAGTATCAGGGATGTTTTAAAAATCCGTATCGGATTGTACCATGAAGCGCAATAGCGCTTCGTTTATTTATTTACGAGAAGTGCCGATCAACTCGATTGCACTGCTCTTTTTTTTTGTCGAAACATACCGTTCAACGCGTTCACGCTTCACTTCATCAGCTATATCAGAAACGTTACACTAAAGAGTCAAAAGGTTGCCAAATATTCGTGCTTTACCTTTTGTTTGTGTGACGTTCTGTAATTGGTTTTCCAATTCAAGAGGTAATTTATACATTAGTTTTTTCTTTATTTGGTTTACGATTATTTGAAAGAAAAGTAATTACGAGAGGAAACTCTGATAGACTAGTGACAAGCTACGTTCGGAACCGAGCGCGTTGTGAATTGACAATCGTAACCAAACATCGCGACACAGTTCACCGCACTACGCGTACAGCATGATCACGCTGAGTGGCGTTGAAACGGTTAACGTAACTGCGCGTACGACCGTCGAATGGCAAAGATATTCAAGCTGAGAATCGTCTTCAGATGCTATAGACGACAACTGTACTGACTTTCAAGGAGAAACCATTCGACATGGTCTTATGCTTGTGCCGGGACCTGTGGTTTGCAGTCTCTGCATCTGCTATCATTCGAAGCCGAAGTGGTGCCAGGTGATCTCATGCAAACCACCCGTAGTGAGTATATGCTCATTACTTAAACACTTAACACAACCAGAGAGAAACTAAAGCACACCGTTAACGCTTGCACGCTGGTCGTTAAAGCACATGCTACGCGAATAGGGTACACAGCGATTCATCTAACTTGCCTTGAATTACTTTTACAAAGAGAAACATGGACAGGAATAATTTTTTGTTACAAGTCGTTTAATTTATTCGTTCGTTAGGACGATTGGTCTGACAAATTCAAAGTCTTGTTCCGTATAAATATTTTTAAACAAGCACGTCATAAGCTTTGTATATTTTTTTATCGCAACGAAGAAAGTTCAGAGAAATGTTGAAATTATTAATTACAAAAGAAGACATTTACGTTGTAAAAATGTTAGCGAAAACATTTGTGAAAAAGTTACTTTGTTATAAATTCTACAAAAAGAAATATTGAAAATCACGTCCCATTTATTCAGTTGCACGTATGAAAAGTATTTTGCATTCGCGCAAAAAAATCCCTTAAGGATACATATTTTATAATAATTGGAGTGTCAAAGTTATTACGCGGATTGGCGTACCTTAACCACGTGCCTTTTAATGAAACTAGGTTATTCATTTGTTATTCGTTCCTAACTTTCAACTTTATGATTTTTGCGGAATAAAATTTTATATTCCGGTTCAGTTTATAAATGATTCATTTTGAATTTAATAAAATTAGAGTTACAGCAGTGCAATTTAACAAAGAACAAATAATCATTTGTACTTTATTAAAATGTTCTTTTAGTGTCTCGTTTTAATATTTCTCTAATAATATTTTGTTAACCGTTATATTTAAATGAAGGTTTTCAAAGCAGAGACGTACTTTAACGTAGGAAATGGACGTACATTTATAATGAGAATTTAGAAGCAAAAATATTTCATACAAAAATAAATATTCCCCATGTGTAAATAGCTACGTTATGACTTTTATATGTATCTAACGTCTTTCCATGCAAGGTAACGTATATTTGCATTTGTGCTTCTTCGCTTCTGAGTAGTAAAACCTGGCATTCATGCGGCTGATAGGTAGTTACGCGCTGACAACGAAAAACATAAAATGAATAAAAAACATGAGCCATCCTATAAAAAAAATAAAGCTGCTTTTATCTTTCATTACATATTCGTCAGAATATTGTTAATAAATATTTAAGTTCAGATTTCAGCTTAAATAAATGCATAGGATTGGACATTTATTTATATATGTATCTGTGAACGCTTTTTGACATAAAATTTTTATAACGACTAAAATGACATATTCCGATATTAAATTAATTTGATGAGAATAAAAACTGAATTTTTTAAACGAGATTTTGTATGAAGTTACATTTATTGGGAAAAATTCATTCTTTTATAATATATATAATATATTAATATATATAATATAATATATATAATATATAATATATAATAATGATAAAACGAGACTCATAATAGACTCTGTATAAATCATTTCATGGAATATTATGTGTATGTACATGTGTTCTACGCTTTTATTATAAAAATGCTAAATGAACGTAACGATCAAATGCATCGACAAATGCATTGAACATATCGATTGTTATTTTGAAAAATTGATTATCTTTTATTTGTTTCGAACTACAAATTGATTGAGACATTCGTGTTTGCTAAATTGCGAATTTAACGCAATGAAGTCGTCTGAATGCCTTGCGAGCATGTAAATATAGCGTCGAATTAACAGGTCAATTACTTGAGGTTGGAACTGAAAGAAAGAGAAAGATGGAGGAGGTCTTGTCTTTGAATGCTGGACACTTCTAAAGCCCACAGTTCGCTGAAATTGCCAGAGAATTCAATTAAATGGCAAATTAAACCATTGAACTGAATCTGTTTCCAATCGTGAGCTTGGAGGTTCTACCCTTTGAATTTTTAAACCAGTCAACCTTCTTTTGTACGTATGGTAACGAATATAATTCATAAACTAATGAAGTGTGTAATTCAATTGAAAGCTCCTTTCACTGAATTCAGTTTAGACTAAGAAAAATGATATAATAACGAAATTATCAATTTACAATTTATAGAGCGTATACTTTATTCGAAAGTGAAGTTTATTACTGCAAATATTAGTTGGCTATTTATAGCCT
Organism: Bombus vancouverensis nearcticus; assembly: GCF_051014615.1. Classification (NCBI taxonomy): domain Eukaryota; kingdom Metazoa; phylum Arthropoda; class Insecta; order Hymenoptera; family Apidae; genus Bombus; species Bombus vancouverensis. The sequence continues at coordinate 157,393 of NW_027468952.1, forward strand.
GTTTGAAAAGGTGATTTAATTTCGATTGATTTTCGATAAGTTTTTGTTGGTTTACCCAGGTTAATTAATCTCCAATAAAATAGAAATACCAATCCGGTAGTATAATTGCTTTCTTGCTTATTACTTTTTTACTAATTAGCGATGCACGATTCCAGACCAGTAAATATTTTTCCATCGGGAGAAGTCAGGTTGAGAGATGCAAGATTTGTGGCGGATCGGTATCAACAGGACGCCGACAGGTCGAGGCATCAACGCGGCGCAACACCTCCCGGGCGATCCGCGGGTACCAACCGCCAACACTAGAGGGCTACGACGACAACGAGTCTGTCTGTCTAACTCGCTAGCGGTCGAATATACGAGCGATTGATATAAATACCGCACCTAGCGAGACTCCCTCTACGTCTAAGGCAGGGACTACCGGGCATAGCCTTACTGACGAGTCCACCGGTAGTCCCGGGACGAAACGCACTCTCTCACTCTCCTTCCATCAGCCTCAGATTTATACGCTCGTTCTGTCAGTTATCCCAGTGTCTGTTACGCGATAGAAAATGAACGAACTGAATAATAAATGCATTATCGGCGTGAAGATTGCTTGATGTAGGCCACCGCTTTTTTTTCTATCCTTCCGATACCATTTTTCTTTTCTTTCTTTTTTTTTGCGAAACACTTTGCTAGTCGTGAGAAGCAGCAATTCCCTTCTGCGAATCAATTACGGTTCACGAGAAATTGTATTATAGCCTGGAACGTATTCAAATTATCTTCAATTATTCTCGGCTGTTTCCATTTCCATTCGTCTCTTACGTAAGTACTCGTTTGATGTACGTACATAGTGAGACAATAATCGTTAACACCTTTAATGTTTTCAGTATTATAGAATAAGACGCGAAAATACGTTGAAACCTGACTTTTAGATTCGCGAGACTCTATAAGGCTTCGAAAGTCTCTTGTTTCAGGCCGAATAAAAAATTGTAGATGAAGAATTACATTGCGAGGTCTGTTAAGGAAAATTTTAAATCGTATCGTTGTAATAGGATTATTTCAGCGAGGGAAATTACGTGTTGCGTGCGAAGCCACGAGCTTTCTTTCAGGCTAATATACATAATTGTCCTATCGAACTTTCCATCTAAACCGTTGCGCTCACACGTGGATTTTGCATTTCAATTTTCTTACTTACAGTCCAGTCCAGTGAGACCAAGTTAAATTTTTCAGCCCTCCGAGGTAGAATATGTTTTATAGAGAGACGTACAACGCCATGAAGGGGAGACAGATCAATAAATTGGGTTATCTTTAAATTACTGACAATCATTTCATCGACGCGGTTTCACCGACACCGAGTCCCCCGGCAACGTCTGTCAAAGCTTATTTACCGATACACTGAAATCAACCACAATCATTTTACCGACCTCTTCCTTTGCTGACAGTTATTATACTCGCTGTCATATGTTATCGTTGATTATACATCTTTATTTACAAATTCGTTTCCGTGTATAACGAAACAAAGGAAGAAACGAAAATGATACGTTTCATGACGCATTGTTAAATTATTAATTAACCAGAGTTACATATCTACATGAATGCTTTGAAATGTCAGTCATAATTCATGAAAATGGATACAAGCCATTTTACTATACATAAATAGAATTATAAAGACATGTTACGTACTAATGCTTTTACGAAATATATTTCTGTATACGTTTGACGTTTCTGTATTATTCCTTATGTGCTTTCTGCTCTTGTGTTTAGCTCGTCGGAAGTAAAAATACGTTAAGCGAATCAGCTAATCTATTCGAGCGTTTCAATGGCTCAGTCTTCTCCTATGCAACTACCAAAAGAGAAGATAAGTCTTTGGTTATACAACATTTCATAACGTCCAAAGTAACGGGGCACTAATTAGTTGAAACTTTAAGACAGACCAGATATCAGTCATCGTCCGTAAATACATTTATTACGATCGTTTAAAGTTTAAAGAAACACGGTTATAAAGTCGTAATACGAGACAAAGCGATTCAGAACTCGAATTCATTTGTTGGAACGACGCCATGGGCAAAAGTAGATAATGGAAAACTTTCTTCCAAAGACCATTTGATAGCGCCGACGTAATCAAGAGTGTGACGATATTGCCAGAGACGTTTCTGCAAATAGAAGACTAACTTATTTACGAATTGCCGTAACACGATTGCCGCTGGTAGTATGGTTAGTAATCGCTTTATTGAATTTTCGCTTGATGTGACATCGTCGAGAATTTCTAGCGAAATTCTTCTCCCTGTAAAACTATGTTTCTACAGCAATGGCTGTAATTTTCGAGTTACCGTTTGCGAAGAAATCTTTTTCTTTGTTACGTGTAATAGATTATTTTTAAGTTTTAAATTACATTGGTAACCTTCTATAATTTATTACTCGAAGGTGGTAATTTTTTCTTAAATAGTTTGTTTTTCCTATAATTATTTTACTACAGAATCCTCAAAAACATGATGTATGTATATATATCCTGAAATATTATCAGTCTATTGTCAAGTTATAGAACATTATGGAAATTGCCAATTAAAGTCATAAAAAACAAAAAATAAGGAAGTTCGTTAAAATATGTGATTTTCCAATCAAGATATAGAATTTATTCGAGTAATATAGATTACGGTAGAGATGGTGACGGTAACAATGAGTGGACTGATTCTTCGTGCGAAAACAAATTGGAAGTGCAGAGCGATGTATTGTTTCAGCGAATATCGATTTTAAAGCACGGTTTTAAAGTACGTGTGCGTTTGACTAGGTGTGTTAATTAATATTGCTGTCTGATTTTCGATATGTAAATACAATATCTACATATCTTTAAACTTATGATAATTGAACTAACAATTTTTTTAAATTTAAATTAAACTTATGATAATTGAACAAACAATTTTTTTAAATTTAAATTAATATTTATCCTTTTAAATGCAACAATTTTTTTTAATAATAACTTCACGCATAAGTCATCTGCGCACATATTTGATCGTTCTTTAAAGCTTGAATCTCTGCGAAGAGAAAAAATCTTTTAATCAACAAGAACTGGTTCTACGTTTTCTATCCATTTCCTTCCAGATAAATCTCTCTATCTAAAATCCTTATTTCCGTATTTCCTTGAAAAGGTTAAAGTCGTTTTGTATAAAATCCAACGTAAAGAAGAAGGAAGATCCGCAAAAGATTCTTTCAGCTTTCCCTATGTTTGAGCTCGAATCAAAGCAATCCTATTCCCAATAGGGTGACTATGCGTTTAACTTCTCATAGAATCTCTCTGATTCCGTGTGATACCTTCGGTGTTTTTGAAGTATGTAATTGATGTCGTAACGTCGACGCTTTGCAGTGCGAATTCAATTTTGAGTTGCAATTTCCCTGTTTGCGTGGCAAAAGCATAAAAAAGCATAAAATCGATAGCGCACCTTTCGATAAACACGTTTTCTTTGCTGATGGCGCACTGTAAATATAAATATTTGAATAAATATCGCGAATTTCATGTTGCTAAAAGATTTATACTATTTATTCGTAAATAACTGTTGGATATGTTTAAGTTGAAACCACTGCATTAGGTCTTTTTTCTTGTTTAAAATTATTTGTATTGGTAAATTGAATGAAAGTTCTAACATGTAATTTGTTCTTCTTTTATAAATAGTTTACAGAGGATAAAGCGTGGGTAACTCACGACTGTCGCGATCATGACACTATACATACCTATGTATAGCACGTATACTAAGCTAACTAAAATAGCAAGTCAGAGAAATGGAAACTTAGGAAAATCTAAAGGAAGATAAAACGTTCGAGCCTTGCCAGGAATATAAGATGCTAAGTAATCTTCCTAAGTAATCTCCTCCAGCTTTTTCTAGTTTGATCAATAATTATTAGTACATGTTAGGAAAATAAATAGAATTTTTGTTCTCAAGCGAGGTATAATTTAAATTTTGTATGTACACAAAAATGTTAAATATCTGTAATAAACATGGTATAATCAATTTTTTTACATAAAATTATATTGTATAGGCTATTGTTATTTAAACATTTTAAATTGGATGAAGGAAAAAAATGACGCAAATAAAACGTAGGACATTTTAATTAAAGAGACTAATATAGAGATTTATCTACTTAACTGTGATTAAATCATCTCCACTTAACGCTCTACCTCTTCTATTAATTATGCTTCGTTAAACTATGATTACAGAGGATGGGTTTTTTGATAAAATGACATTCTGACAAATATATATAGATCGATATATATAGATATAGATAGACAAATATATAGATTCTTACAACAGTAGTTATGAATGAACAGTAGTTATTGTATCAATTCCGTTCTTCAGAAGCTTCATTTGTGAAAAGACAATTCGCCAGAATATGGATTCACTGTAGTTATAGCTATAGGATTTCAATCTAGTTGACAGACTTGCTTTACGTAGAGAATATCTGTCTCTTGTTCTACCTTATCGCGATTCTCTCCTCATCTTATACGCTTTGTCGAGCAAAGTAATATTGGCATATATCTCGGCTCTGGTTACAATCATTAGTTTCCGCCTAAACGGTTAGAATCACATAGATCGCGCTCTAGTCTCGTTTATTCAACATTCAGGCCATATGGTCGCATGCGACGAGTTTTATGTTAATTCCGACCGATTACAATACCTTTCTTTCGTTTACAAGGAACGACGAGACTGGCAGTTGCGTGATTTCCAATGCAAAAGCCGCGATATCTGCACGATAACCTAACCTCAACCGATTTTGTTGTACTATTCTTATGTGGACTTCGTTTGTACCACTTTCGTAACAAAAATAGAATACGTAGAACACAGCATTCCGTTATGCGATATTGTCGATTCCTAACATCCGAAAAATCAGAGATAATTATTTCCCTACAGTTGTACATTTGTGTGAAAAATTACGAACGTAAAGTTGTTTGGTGCATGCACAGTCCTCCCCTCCCCTGCATTTGCGTGGACATGCTAGAAAGATTCACTTTTCCACGGTGAAACTGTATGTATTATAATTTCATTTTTACAAAGGTCGAACATCCTACTATGCATAAATTTAATATTAATATAAGCAGGTTTCGTGTTAAGTATTACATCTGACGTATAAGCACACGTGTGTACGAGCCTTGGTTTTAAATGTCTTATAGTAGACACCGAAAAGATTATTCAGTTGGATATCTGACTCAACATCAATATTTTACTAGGAGATAACATGTTAAGAACACGTTGGTGGATGGCATGAGAGATGATGAATGAAGACATACTTCTGTGAGATACATAAAATAGTAGTCAGAACGTATTTTGGCGCTTGGGGACAGTGATACTGTCGCTGGTGATACTGTCATACACCTCCATTTATAAACTTTCGAAAATCGATGTGACCTTCAAACTTTAGTGTATTCTGTTTCACAGCACAAAATGTTTCCGAAACGTACGTTTATTGTTACAATGAACTTGACTAATGGCTCTGAAATACTATCCTTGAAAAAACAATGGGCGAATTGGAGCAAAGAAAAGAAGGAAATAAACAAAGACCTTGTTGGTTCGTAAAAATAAAATATGCTACAAGAAAAACTTTTTCCAACGGATTGAGATGCGACAAGCTTTAAAAGCTATGACGCGAATCGAGCGTTTGTCTACAAAAGCGCATTTTCGGTGGATATATAGATATACATGTATATGTGACGAAATATACTAAAGCAATATTGACCCTTTGTCGCTGAAAGTATCAAACTACAAAACTTCCTTTCAAATTTTCAGAATAAGGAAATCAGGATCATGATAAATAATTGGAACATAATTAAAAATAATATATCTTCTCTATAAGATAATGAATACATTGGTTCATTTAATTTTTATGGATATTCAAACGCTTCTGTGAAATAAAACGTCAAGATTATAGAGTATAAAATTCATAGCTATGAAATAACTAAAACTCTGATGTATTATTAAAGATATACGTTAGGTTGTATGTAGTGATACATACAAAGATTACATGTACAAACCCATAATTAACACAATGCTACCGCAACTATTCTGCAATCTACCTTGCCCAAAACACTCTTCCAGTCACCTCCAAACTCTTCAATTCTCTCCACCTAACCACCCACAAACCATTCACAAACATGCAATTCTCGACAAAAGAAGAACTTATCGTCAGTTGTCCTTAACATCTCGTTCATTCATTTGGTCCCTATCCCCCTATTTCCTCCCACTGCGATGATCGCACTACATTTTTCCACGTCTCTATTCTATTCTCTGGATGACCTGAATTCTCGAGCAGTCGAGTGACGATTGATCTGTACAATTGATCGATTTCTGTTTACTACAGCCATGCAGGAAATTTCGCCTTGGAAAACGATGTTGTGAGTTTGAATGCTTGGACCACGTAGAAAACATTACCGGAACCGGTGAAATTTATGTCCTTGAGGATAAGATATCCTCCAGCTCCTCGACTCACCAACAAACGCTACTCTGGGCGATGAGCTCAATGGTGCTGTTGCGGCTATTCTAATTTTTCAACAAGGATCCAGATGGCGCCGTTGACGAAATTCAATCATTATAAACGTCAACGATCAACATCAGCCATCAGGCAATTTCATATTTGTGACTTATTTCTTCTGTGTTATTTCTTCTAATTTTATTGTTAGTTCTTCAATTTGTATTCCAAAAGATTGAACTCTTTTTACGTGCGTGTGTGTTTTTCTTTTTTTTGTAACTAATTCTAATTTTTGCACTTCCTCCTTCATGTCCTCTATGTGCTTCTCGAACTCTTGTGTCGTCCTGTCTTTGTCGGAACATTCTACTTGAAGATCAGCGAGTTGATGCTCGGGATCGTAATTCAATTTTTGGTCGTTAGCAGTAATAAGCTCACGTAACTTCACTTTTGAACTTGATCTTGTTTGGTCTTGATTGTGTTTTCGTGGTGCTTGTGGTGTTCTAAAAGTAATCGTCACGTTGCTTGCATTTTTAGTGCACATTGATACACTGCACTCTGCAGTTCTCCTATTTTCAAACTTGCTTCATTTAAGGTAACTAAATTTCCGATTGATGCTTTAACATTTGATGTAAGTCTTCTATTGCTGTTTCACGTTCTTTCAACTGTTCATTAAATTCGTTGTTTAGCATATCCACTCGAGAAATTCCGAGTTCTTGAGCATCGTTTCTTCTTTTAGAAATTTGGCTTATTTTCTCTCGCCTGCTGCTACATGTTGCTGTCATTTTATCAACTTCTTTCTTCTTTTTTTTTCTTTTTTTTTTTTTGAACTTAAAATCTTGATTTAAGGTTTGTGTTTCACTATATGATTTATTATTATTAACTAGTTCAACATTATTTTCAGTAGATTTTTTTTTCGCGTGATTTTTATACTTATTTAAATAGTTTAACATGAGCAAATGCATCGTACGTCAGATATACCATTTTTAATAAATTGTCGCCTTTACAACTCGAGTTACCTCTGAACGAGTCGCATGATTGATCAATAAGCCATGAGCAATTATGCAAATTCAGTTTTTTTTTCATCTATCTATCTGAATATTATAACAAAGACTTTACATTGAATATTTTATTAAAATTGTAAGTTTTTCATAAACGCTTCAAAATCCACGGTCTATTGATCAACTCCTCTATCCTTTCTCTTTCTCCTCACTAAAATAGATAAATTCCTAATGTAGTTTGTGGATAATATTTTTTTTTTCTAAAGCAAATCACATTTATCATCTGATATATTTTTTGAAATAATTTCTGTCTGTACATTTTCTTCTTTTCCCTTACTCCTCTTTCTCTTTCTAATGAATTTTTTTTATTCCGTAAAATAGTTTTTGTATACTCAATTTTGTTAAGTGCAATCCTTATTTCTGATAACTTACTTTTATTAGATAATTCTTGTGAAACTTCTACTACATCTTCCATATCATTTTGAGTGCGGCTTCTACCTTCAGTAAATTTAATATCTTGAACCGTATCATTAATTTCAATAGCTCTTTCGGTATCAAGTAAATCGCACTTATTATTTAATATACCTTTTGAATTGACTTCTGTCTCTGTATCTTCTTCGAGTTTTCTTCGTTCTTCTAATCCACCCTTCTCATTTTCTAGGATCTTCCTTGTTGTTACGCCGCCTAAAACATCTGCACGCCAGCCCGCGCCAGCTCGCGCCACCGGACAACAACCGGCCTGCGTAACGTCACTTCGACCCTCAATAAACCTAAGGACCCACCATAACTTTCACTTCCCTGTATTGTTTCGCCATGTGTCTTCAATCCGTTTGTCTTGAAGAATTTCTAAAGCTTAAAAATATTCTCGAAACACAGTCGGTTTTTAGAGAGGTCCTTGGGTTTATTAGGCGTACGTAAAACACGGAGAAAGCGGGTATGCACCCATTAGGAAAATCCGAATAGCCCTCTAATAAAACAAGCTATGTTTTCCTCACGCACACAGTCATCTATCCACCACGATGGTAGGAGACTTCCTACTCATCCCTTCGAGCAGTAGTGCAGGTCATGACCAATCGACACCGCGGTTCGTTACCCTCACTTTTCCTAACGAAAGTGGGAACAACGAATCCGCGTTCTTTAAGCACAGTGGCACACCCACACCGAACTTTTCTTCTGTATTAGAAAAAGAGCGACAGTCAGTCTAAAAACTAACGCCTAACGCGGCAGTCTACACATAGCGCGAGAGTCGCATACTTCACGAAAATCTTTTGTCGGTTCTCGGTGTTGTCGAACATACATCTTCTCTCCTAAATATATTATAGTGCTAAGTCCATTAATACATTAATTTCCATTATAAGAGCCCTGCTCTAGCGTACATATCTATCACATCTTCGTGCGACAAGTTGTTAACTATTTATTTCTCTACGTCAGTGTAATCTAAGTGTTGGAAATATATAATTTATAATTCAGTGAATCACAGTGTTATACAAACTCAATCACCCCTATTATCTCAACGGAAATCAGGGGATCGATCAATTCGTGGTGTCGATTGTTATAATCGTAACGGGTATTTACGACCCCCGTTGACGTCTCCTCCCCGCAATTGGTCGGAATTTACACTTGTATCTTCATCTTTTTTAACTTCGACTTTATCCGATCTCCTAGGTCTGCCTCTATGTTTCGCTTCATCAGTTGCTATTACACCCGTTACTGCATTATCATTTTCTACAGATTTATACCTATCGCTATCACTAGCTGCGTTCGTTAAAAGAACTTCCCTTCGTTGACGAGTATCAGTTGTTTCGTTTTCACTATCTGAAATTGATTTTTGTTTAACACCTCTTTTTTCTTCTTTGGCAAATTTATTTTCTACATTTTCCGATGCCTTTTGTTTATTAATTATTTCAGACTTGTCTTCGATTAATTTCGTTTTTAAAGCGCTTCGCAAAATTTTATTTGTGTTTGATTGTCTGGTTTGATTATAAACAATTTCTTCAAATTTTGGCGAAGTAGCAGGCTTTGCAGCAACATTATAACGACTGCTCCGTTTACTACTATCTAACATAGATGGAGATGGATTCTTGTCATCTTTATTCTCTAAGGACTTCTCTTGTGTATTAGCATCTAAATTTCTCGACATAAATTTCTCGACGAAAATCGTGTCAAGATCAATTTCGAAGCTATAAAATCGTCTTAAAAAAACGCTGTGATAAAAAATTTTTTGACACCTTGTACAAAGGTGTATATCAACGTAAGTGTACCTGTATGTCTATATTCGAGATTATTTATCTATTCAAGATAGCAAAGTAAAAATACTATATAGAGGATTTAATTAATGTGTGGATCAACGTATGTATCACTATATGTAACAATAATATTGACTGTATATGTACGTGTGTAATAAAAGATTTCCGGTTTACAATGTTTACGATACTGATATAAAAATACCATATAGAGGATTTAATTAACGTGTATATCTACGTATATATCATTATATGTAACAGTAACATTATGTGCATATGCGTATAATATTGGTTAAATGTTAAATGTTAATATTGGTTAAATGCGTTAAAGTGAAATGTTATTTACCTATTCAAGATAGCAAAGTAAACATACCATATAGAGGATTTACTACTGTTAACACTCGGTATTCTCGTATTAAAAGTATTTAACCAAATAATTTGGGAATCCAGCGGACGAGCTTGTATTTAATATGATTATATTTAATATAACAACTTTACTCAATATACGCGTAGGATTTTAAATGTCATGAGGGTTGCAGCGGACTCAATTTTAATGTACCTCGATATCTTAGCTTCTTATAATATCCTAATAAAATGTTATTTATCGATTACAATTGTCCTGTCGTATTTTATAGTGTTTGCTTTATAAATGTGAACTTTATTCAAAAAGAGTTCATCGATGATTATCCATTACAGGTTGTTAATAAACCTGAATTATGCACAAAGGAATTGCCGTTAATAACTTAAGATTCTCTGCCCGTCGTACAGGGTACATATAGTAATTATTCTCGACGATCGTAACGTTTAAGTCCAATTCGAGCTTATAGTCCCATGCGAGTTAAACAACGACAATAGTTTGAATTTCTATTTGTTCGTTTGTCGTCTGTTTATACCCGGAGCACCTGCTGTAAACCAATACAAAATTTATTAGATCTATAAATAACACATATAAAACTTATTAATTTATAATTAATATAAAATAGGAGAGCACGAAACTTCCTATTTTATGGATATGTTAAATCTTTGTAAAAAATACCATATCATTAGTATCATTTTAATCGTTCTAAAGGATTTAGCCGCATAAAGCTGTGACCCCTGGAAGAATCGATGTTCACGCGTGACAAATTGAAATTGTGCGAAGGTTCCGGTACGAACATCACAAGCGTCGATACCAGGGGCACAGGCACATGTTCTGGGTTCATTATATATTTATAAAGGGCTGACGATTCAGTGGATGGTCCGGGTAAATTTAAATTGTAAATGAACGCATTGCTGGTTTCAAGTAAAAGCCTGGATAAGAGCGGATATGGTATGAGAGTCTGTCGTGGAAAGGGGAACAGGCCGTTTTTATTTGTAAAGTTTGAATCTCCTCGATATTGAAGATGTTGAAGCTGCAATGATGTATTTCATTTTAATCCATTCGAGACCGAGATTTAATTGTAAAACGATACCTAGGTGTCGGTACGATCTGAATGTTTAGTTGGAATGATTCTGTGTTTTACTCTCTCCAGGGTATCCTTTTCATACTTTGATTTTAAATCGATGACAATCTTAAATAGTATGCCTCATATTTTTAAAATATAAAATTATATACTATGTTATTCTATAATGTATTATGTACAGTTATATATATATATATATATATAATAATTCTATATTGAAAAAAATATGAAATTAACATGATATATACATTACTACATAAGTTATATATAAAATATGTATATTATACCCTTGCCTACTGACTGATATGAATTTCTTTCGGTCTCGAATGCGTTAAAAGAGAGCGCAAAGAAGTCGAAATTACTTATTGTAATTAGTAAAACGACCTGAGAGGCAGACAGATACAAGAAAGAAGGAATATTATATTAGCGGCATTATCATGTTTTTGCTCTCTTTAAGTCTTTCATCGAGACAGACAATCTACAGGTATTAATCGACCAATTTCTCCAAGCTGATAACTTCGAATTGATGTTTATATATAAGAAGTGTTATGTGTTAATCTGTCTAAATGTTTAAAAGGTGTTATAAATTAAATGTTGTTAAACGATACGTAATTGCCTTTTGATCGTAAATTTTACTATCAAGGGGTCTTTTATGTATGCGTAATCATTGTGAATTATAACAATTTATGTGATCGATATTAAAGGTGTTTAAAAGCATGTATTTTTTTCTATATTATTATTCTCCTATATTATTATCCTATATTATTATAGCATTCCTATATTATTATAATATCCAATTACATGTTGATACACAAGATATACAGATTATTATTTATAACGTTTTGGTTTTCTTAATTGAGTCATTCATTCAGTACAAATGATAAGAAATTAGTAATAATTCACAAAAAAAGGATATTGTAGTAGAAATATTATAAAAAAACATTTTCTGTTTTAGTGTAGAGTTACTCCTTCTTACAAACAGTGTCGTACAAATCTGTACGTCTCTGAGAAAATTTAGGTATCTGAGCCCTTACTTCCTCAACAACTTTTAGATCTGATAGAAAAAAGAAACATACGAAGTAATAAGTAATGCTTACTAATAAATTCAACAAATACAGAGGAAGATGGCTAAATCGATAAATTAACGAGACTAAAAATTAATTACATCATGGATCTCTCGCTTTTAATTTTAAGCTGTAAATTACCGATATCGGTGACTGCCATATTCTCTTGAGTTTCCAAATCGTAAAGAATCTTTCCCCAGGGATTGGTCAACTGTGTATGTCCCCATGCGACGTAACTTGCTTAAGGAACACGAGCCGGTGATATGCAGGTAACGTATAATTGATTATCATTCGCTCTGAAACGCTGAAGTAATGACCAGTGCAGTGGTCCAGTGGTCATATTGAATGCCGCTGGATATATCAGCATTTGGCAACCTAACCCAGAGAAGCAGGAAATATGAAGCCACCGAATACCAATTAACTTCGTAGTTGCACGGTTCACATTCCATCATTTCTGAATATGCGAGGACAGTCCTCTTATTGTGCTTTTAATTCTTTTATTTGTTTCATTTTCAGCAAATATACTGGTTTTTTAAATTAAGCTTCTTTTTATACAGAGTTGCAGATTATATTAATTTTATATAGAATATATTTAAGAAAGATATTTAATTTTTTGCTAGTTAAGTATTGATCGATTAAGTTACTGTACCTTTGTTGCGATAAATGCGTGCCATTTCCTCGAATCTAATATCATAGCAAATGCCAATACCTATTTTGCAGCCCTTCACATCGTTAGGGAGTTACCAGGACTGAGTGAATCACTCTCTCGAAAAGTAATCTTATTAGGAATGTCGATGTCGAATAGATGTACCTAATAACATAAAAATGTGGTCGCTAATTCTATTGCTGCAACTTTTGTAATTTAATATCAAAGTTACCAACTCCTAAACTTTAATTATTTTTTATTTAATAACTGACAGCGTTTTTATCACTTTCTTTTATTAAAAAATCTTATCATTTAATAATGTTTAAAAAGGAGAAAAAATAAGTATAATAATATTTTAAGTATGTGAAAAATTTATACAACAACAAACACATTACAACAAAAATGGGCGTTTCCCGTATCATAACGTATTTTATAAACCGTAAATTATAGAATTGGTTATAGTATACGTATGTACATATGTATATTCCTAAATTATTCCTAGATAGAGTCACTTTCTTCACCCCAATATTTTCAAATTCAAAGCCATAAAGGAATATATTACTTACCTTTCGGTAACGGTGCGTTGCTATCAAAGTTCCATCGGGACCCCAAATAGTACAGGTATTGTACAATTTATCGCCCTCTATTTCAGGCATCGTACCACCAACTACATAGATGTTTTCTTTAGCTGCGTTCGATGAAGCAACGCTCGTTTCATCATCAGGAATACTCTCGGCGTATTTTGGAAAGTACTCTGCATTGCAATATTTCAATTAATAAAAAATAACTGTCTTTTGTTCCAACCATAAATTAAATTGAAATGTTTGTCAGTTTTTTATTTTTTAAATTATTAAAATAACTAAGTTTTATATTTCGACTTAATTAAATATGCAATTACTTAGCTAATAGTATATATAATAAATTGTTTCTACAGGTTCAAAATGAAAAATGAATATTTAGAAATATTTAATTACGACAATGCTATTTGTGTTAGCATCAGTGGCTTGTTACTCAACGACTTTGCTAGTACTTTTTGAAACATAAAGTTAGTTTTCAATTAACACTTATACTAGAGGCGGAATTATAAATGCAAAATAATTGATAATACTAATTTATAAGTACCTAATTATTAGTATCTTAAAAAATATATTTATACAAAAATCACGATAATCATGAAAATGGGGAAATCCTATATTCTCGAATCAATTCACAATTTATTTTGTATATTAATTAGATTCCGCGCTCATCAGTACGTACTCACTGGCGACATCGAGAAAATGTATCGGCAATTCCTCGTACGACCAGAGGATCGGAAATATCAAAGGATATTATGGCGCAGCGCGAGTGGAGAAACGGAAACATATGAACTTAACACCGTAATACTCTTATCATAGAAATAGAAGCAGTCCTCAATTCCCGCCCGCTAACTCCTATCACCACCGATCCAAATGATCTCCTAGCCCTCACTCCCGGACATTTCCTCATTGGCGATTCATTAATGTGCTTACGTGATCGAGATTTCAGAGACATTCCATCGAACCGACTCTCCAAATGGCAGCATATCCAACAGCTTAAACAACATTTTTGGAACCGCTGGCATAAGGAGTATTTGAACGAGCTAACCAACCGCAATAAATGGAGCGAGGGTGGACACAGCATCCAAAAGGGCACAATCGTCATCCTCAGAGAGGACAACGTTCCCTCCATGCATTGGCCTCTGGGCCGAGTTATCAAGGTTCATCCAGGCGCCGATGGTGTCATCCGGACAGCTACAGTTCAGACGGCAAAGAGCATTTTGGATCGGGGCGTCAAAAGGCTTGTCCCACTGCCAATTCAACCCGATCTCGAGAAACCCGAACAACTAGCCACCGAGACGAAATAAGATGGGAACTTCAACCACACCTCCCTAGTTTGATCGGTACCCTCTCAACGGGGGGAGAATGTTACGCCATTCGGCTGACCATAGGTCATATTCTTAACTATCGATCGCGCCACTATAATGTCGCAGACGGATCGTCGCGTCTGCCCGGCAAACAAACATTGTAGTGGCAAGCGCGTGGTTCATTAAGCAGGGCGACTTCCAGAAACGTCGACTCGTGGCCCGTATTTTACCTCGCAGTAAAAGAATGTGGCGTGATCCGAACGTAGTGGGGGTCGCCTTCCAGAAAAACGAAAAAAATCGAAAGGCGTTCAGAACTTTTCGAGAAGTCGAACCGTCAACACATGTGGTATGTCGCGCATTACTTATCAACCAAAACGCAGTTACATTTTTTTTGTTCCATTTATATCTTTATAGTTAATAAGTTGTTGAAATAAACATTAATTTATTTGTGTTAATTCTGTGGAATTTCATTGAACTACCCTTATTATCATAATCGAAATAAGGGGATCGATCAGTTCGTGGCGTCGATTATTTAATCGTAACGGGAACTTACAACTCTCGTTGACGTGCTATCTCGCGATCGCGTCTCTCCGCGAACGGTCGAAACAAAATGATTCACTAAAAACTGTCCTGAATTCCTAAGAATTTATTTACCGCAAAACTGACAAAGTGTTTATTTAAAAAATGAGGTTGAAGGTAGTCCTTTTCTTTCATTTCATTCATTTTCATTTTCTTTCTTAAGTATGGCAAACACAATATCTAATCAATTAAAATTTTATATTTTCTCGTGAAAAGTTTCTTTAGATAATTATTATCAACATGATGACTAACTCTTACGGATTAATACGTGTCTGTAGGGCAATCCGGTGGACTTGATCGGCTTTTTACTTCGAAAGTTGAGTAATCGGTGTCGCTTTCTTACGCATCTTTGAACTGTATAAATGTTTTAAAATTGTTTGATCCAGAATGTACCACACCGGACAATCAAGAAGGCAGGTGCCTTGACTACAGAAAATGTAAACGTCTGCAAGAAATATGGCAGATACAGTACCGTACAGCCACCGATTTTTATAGACGATCAGTGTGCAGATACCAGGGCAATGTTACGATCGTTTGCTGTCCGAACGATCCAAACAAAGAGAAGAGAGAAATTTTAATAAAAACTGTGTATAAGTATAAGGCTTTGCGACCACCATACCGTGGTTTTAGCAACGTCTCTCATACCAGGGTGGTCGATGGTAAACCAGCTGAACTTGGTACGTTTTATGTCTTTCTTTCCGATTAATAATAAGCCATTTACTGCAAAGAATGAACTTTAAAGGCATTAAACAGCACATCAATGTACATTTCAATTAGACTAAATAATAATGCTATGATTTTATCGGTAGTAACTTTACTTATTAACTTGAATTATTTCTTTCTTTTACTTCATGTTAGGAAGAGTATCTTTTTGCTTGAAATAAAGAATTGATATAGGAGTAATAATATGGATAGAGATCAAAAACTGTTAGGGCAGAAATTACACGTTTGAACTTTATAGTTCAGTATAGTTCAAATAGAAATTATATAGAATTATTTAATAATTTGTATTCCACTGGAATAAAAATTTAATTTCTGTCTTTATCAAATCTCTATTTCAGAGTATTTGTACGTATGTACTTATCGTCTGCTGTATGATCGAATATCGAATAGGTAATAATCGTTGTTACTCGTTATGTGAGAAAAAATTATGTATATTCACAACTATGACTATTGCATTTTAGGCGCTTGGCCACGGATCGCTGCATTAGGTTTTCGTAATTCCCGAAACCCAGACAAACCACTATGGAAGTGCGGAGGTTCCCTGATATCGGCTAGGCATGTTTTGACCGCAGCACATTGTGCACATATGGATGGAATAGAAAACATACACAATCATAATATTGCCATTCTTAGATTGGTGGCGGAGGTGCCATTTTCGAGTAACTCCTCAAATATATATATATATATATATATATATATATGCTATTGAGTATTACTGAAGTATCATATCCTGAAATTTCTTACTGTACACATATATTGTGTCATAAAGCGTGTACAATTCTTTCTCATACTTTTGGTCATTCGTTTCCTGCATTTTCATTTATTTTTTTATTTTTCAGGGTACGTATATCCCATTTGTACGAAAGAGCCCCTACGAAAGAGCAACTTCGTCGGCTATAACCCCTTGTTGCTGGATGGGGAGCGTTAAGATATAGTAAGTGATATCAATTTTATAATAAAATTAAACAGTTCCAGTCTTAAATATCTTTCTTATTTTCTTCGTAGGACGACCACGACGTAATGCATTAATGGAAGTACAAATGCCAGTGATTAAGAACGCCGAATGCAAAATAGCTTATTCCAAATTTCCTAATGCACCTGATATCACTGATGGTATAATATGCGCCGAACATGCTCAGGGTGGAGAGGATTCTTGTACGGTAATTAAGTTACAGAGTTACTACAAACTATACGGTATCTGAAGACACGTCAATTCGAATTAACATCAAATCGACGTCTTAAACATTAGAAATAATAGATAAACACAATTTAATAGTTTTGCCCACTTCTCACACCTCATTATGGTATTTAATCTAATTTCCTTCTAATCTTAGTTTTGCTCAAAATACATATAACATGTACATTATAAATTGGAGTATTTCTATACACAAATCAATAGAAGATTATTACTGTATATAAGTATAATTTCAATACAATTCGATCGATATATTTCAGTATCTTTGATTAAAAATTTAACGATCCTTTCAGGCTGACCTCGGCGGACCACTGCTGATACAACATGAATTAACCTCGTATTTAATAGGTATTGTGTCTTACGCTTATAAGTGCGGCACAGCTGGCTATCCCAGCGTTTACACTAGGGTCACATCGTACCTTGACTTCATTCTCCAAGCGATGCAATAATATGATATTACTGTTCCATAAATATCATTGTGTAAAAAACGTAAAGTTGGATTTTCTTATTGTGGAGATAAGAAACAGCTCAAATTTACATTGTTTTGTACGTTACAAATTATAGGCTTAAAATGTACGAAATGTAACTTTGAAACTAATTTTTTACGCACGATAAACCTCCACGACTTAGGTATGTAAAGATGATAAACGTATATTAATTCTATTAATTTGGTAATAATAAACCAACTTTCTGAGAAGTTCTGTAAATTTCGTTTCTGTTGTATCAAGAGAATAATGGAATATTCCACTTAGATCGTATACTTCTTGTATGTACATACAAAATTTTCCGGCTAATCTAAAACACTTCATAAGATAGAGAGCTTCTGGAGATTCGGACACAGAGAGTGCATAAAATACAAGATAAGTCTCGTGTCTTTCAAAATTATTTTTTATTCGCTAAAAACGTCCTGTGTACTCATGCAATCACATGCAACCTCGAAACTTCGCTTATTTTTTATCACTTTCCAATTCAATACACTGTTTCTGCATTTTTGACTATATGTAAGAGAAATTTCCATTCAGCCAAAGGTGTACTTACAGATTATAGATTCCTATACGACTCTCGGTAAAAATTTATCCGCACTCCAGATAGTTAAAACTTCTGTCGACCGTATTGATCCATCTGCACTCTTCGTATGACGTCAATATCTGTTCAGTGCTGCTGCGTAGGTTTCATTGTGTTACGTCAATTCGTTTGTGACTGTTGCGCGAGTAATGGCGCTTTGCAATGGTGATTTGCAGGAAAACAGTGCAGGATGCTGTGATTCGTTTCTTGTGGTCAAAGGTTATGTTTGATGCCTATATTTATCAAAGATTTAATGCACATTATGGAGAAAGTGTTTTGTCACGAAGTGTGTTTGAATGGGCACAAAAGTTCAAAGAAGATCGCACAAGTGTTATGAAAAAACAGCTGGACGCCCGTCCACATCCACGATGACAACATTGAACGTGCTCATGAACTTATGCTCTATGGAATGGACGAGTGACACTGGATAATGTGGCAAATCATTTGCAAATCAGCCACGGCTCTGCTTATGCAATAATGCACGACAGATTTGGGTTTTAAAAAGTTTGTGCGAGATGGATGCCGAAAAAGCTGATGAAAAGGTGAAGACGACGATGCATTCGTGGTTCGCAGCTCAGCCCAAAACATTTTTTAATGAGAAAATACGAAGGTCCTTCAGCAAATGGACAAAGTGTATACAGAAATTGAGTGATTACGTCAAAAAATGATGTATGTCTTTTTTGACAATTGCTTAAAATAAATTCTACACCGATAGAGCGGGTAACTTTTTACTCACCCTCGTAAGACACTTAAATTTCCAATCTATTATGATGAATAAAAGAGCTTGTACTATTAAATCTAATTGTATTTTGTTGCATGAGAGTACACGTGTATGTGATGTACATTACCTTTATATCCCCTTGAACGCTTCAATATTGCGCATATATACTATATTTTGTACAGCTTCTATAAAATTTTGTATGTTTGTTTAGGCTGTTAATCTACAAGCTGGAGTACAAAGAAGTGGCACAATGATGTGGGCTGATGACATTTATAATTATCAAGGAATCACCCCTACATTCGCTCAGGTATATATCGTTGACTATAATGTATTTAACATATATGATTGTTAGAATATTAATAATTAATTTTTAATTCTATCAGAATTTTAATGAAACTGTCCCTTGGGAAAGAAGAACTGATACCTTGATATCACGGTTTGTACATCCTATATGTACGACAAATTTTAGAACATTATATAACGAAGAACCAGATCGTCGTGGCCATGTGATGTGAATAAAAGGACTTGAATTTGATGATATTTTTATAATGTTAGATAACATAACTAAGTATCTTCACAGTAAGATAGGATGACATGGTTTACATGATCTTAATGTTGTTTACATGAGTGATGATATTATAAGGAAAAGTGTAATATCACAGGTAGGATGATTCATAATTTAGAACTACTAACTCATGTATGTATTAAAAATTAAAGAAATATATTAAATTTTATAGGATATTTATGTTTAGTAACCAGTAATTCAGAGATTGGTATTCATGGTTACTATAACGAGGCTGTAGAAACGCACCCTTTCTTCTTTGCAAATGGTCCTGTATTTATGTCTAAGCCGAAACTGGAACCTCTGAATAATTTAGATTTATTCTTGTTATTTTCTAAAATACTTATCTACAGTATACCATAAGGAATGATACCGTATCACACCTAATCAAGTGTCTTAAGAAACATCAACAGGATATCACAGTAATCCTTTATCGACTGATATGTAAGTAAAAGTTATGTGTCATTGTTATACACAGTTATGTGTTATTGTTATACACAGTTATTTATCATTTTCTATTAATTCAGTTGTAGCCACTACAATATCTATGACACTGGTAGTAATTATAAGAACAATAATGATGTTCTATAAGAGGAAATGATGATTAGGAACAAAAACTTACAGGTAAGTCAAAGTATATGTTATTTGCCATTTGAAAAGAATGTTACTAACTTAAAATTTTTTGATAAATAATAATTGTGCAAAATATATTGGATTTCAAATTTGTCAAAAATTGAAATTTAAGAAGCATTGTAATAATATAACATTAATATTTTGATTTTTCAGGAGATATCATGCGGTGGATGGATAATATGTAAAAAATATTAAGCAGTATATGAATTTTCATATTGCGTAGAGATAACAAAATGAATTTTAAAAAATGTCGACATGGTAATAAGAAATAGCATCATGACAAAGAATATATAAAGACAGTTTCATTTTTTATAAATAAAAATTTGTTGTTCCAGATTTTGAAATATAGTGAAACGTTTAATTAGTATCTTAATATCTTTAAATAATTATTATTTTAGAATCAATTGTAATTGTATCATACGTACTTTTGAATTCGTGCAAGAACATATGTAATTTTGAAGTAGTTATTATTAGGAAATTGTTAGACGCGAACAGTATGCGAAAAGTTAGTATGCAGTGTAATAATTATCAATCAAAACACAAGAATTAAATTCTTGAGGAAAAAATTTCCGGAATTTCTTATTTACATGATTATAAAGAAATCCATAATAAAAAGGAGCTGCTTTCTAATACTTCTCTTCCTTGTAATGCCTACGTTAATAATAACGAGGTTCGACTTTTTGTTTTTAGAGGGATACTGGAAAATTTGAAAGTACAGTACCATTGGGAAGAAAATCACGATATTGAAAACGATATTTGCAAGTAAATTTCCAAAAAATCTGTTTTCAAATTTTCGCTTTCTATTTCACATTAAAAGAAAGGGCTGCCTTCTTTCTCTGCAAGACAAAACAAACATTCTGAATCTCGTATCAATGAATGATGTCAATAAGTTATTTTTCTTTTCAGATTGAACAATATTCCAGATTTATTCATAATTTCATACTACGCGAAGAATAGACTTTCATAGGTATACAAAGGAAATATTAAGTATAGGAAAACTCTTTTTCGTTGTAGGTGACATATGCTTCACGGTTGAACACATGTATTTTTGAACACATATAAATGAAAAAGTACTCTTATGGAGAAAAAGAATTGATACCTTCGATTGACATTAGATAATGTATATAAACTTATGAACAATCACTATCGGTTTGTATTTTAGGTGCACACACAGATTTGTTGGAGTTCTTATAAAATGTACATCCTGTACGAACGTTTTATTCTTCCAAATTTTACGATACTATGTCTCATATAATAACTATATGGATTAAACGTAATATAAATGATCCGAAAATAGACTCGAACGACATTAATTGTCTTTCTATTTATACCAATATCGAAAATACAAGTAAAGCCGGAGCAATAGTATGCAAGAATGGACTATTTATTATTTTAAACCAAATCATAGCATATTCAGAATGCACAGTATTATCATGAAATGTAAATGAATCAGTTGTAAACGAACGATTTTACTGTAAAATCGTTGCCTCCTTTTTTTCATCTGAAATATAGCAGCAATGAGTACATTCTTTTAATATATAATAAAACGAGATATCTTTATAAAGTTACATATGTCATCACTGGTAACTGTTATCTCGTATGACACCAAATATACCGTTAGTATGGAATGATATTTTTATGAAGATATACTTTAATGATAGATTTTATGAATGAAACGTTATATAAGAAAAATTATCTCTTGTCATTCTATGAAGTGTAGTAGCTAACGAAGATTAATTTTACGAAGTATTGGAGCAAAAGAGAATTAAAAAATTAAAAAGATCTAAATAAGATTGTTCGTGTGGCTTAATTATCTCAATTCTGGTACACCACTTGTTACATTCTAACTAATTAGCGCTAAACAATAACTTGCAAATATTAAAGATATTAACACCTTAATATTAACACCTAAAGGATTTCAGGAAATTTTATAATATTTGATTATTGTATATCTAGTCATTGATTGATAAAATTTCTTGTATAAGCATAGATCGAGGTTGACGTCATACGCAGATTGCATATCATTGACAGGTATCGTTTTAATTTATTTTATGGCTAGAATCATTTGAATATTATACGAATAATTATTTCCATTCGAACGATTAATAAATCACGTACCTATAAAAGATATATTATGAAAAAGACGTGACGAAACAAAAAAATATTGGAAATTCCGTTGTCATTAGATCAATTATTTTTGCAATGATTTTTATTTCCATGTAATTACATATGAAATGGGTAATTCATTAACATCTCCTCGAATCGAATATAATTCGTTACACTTCACAACGATTCAAATAATGGACGGGAAATATATAATAAGTTTCCTGTCCTTGCGTTAAAATAGTACTGTACAAATCAGATGATACAGGAAATACCCAAAAAACCCAATTACATCCACATTGCATGACAGCACACTTGCAATGGATTTTTGTGATTTCAATGTCACAGACAATGACACAACTAATCAGAACACGTTCGAGGCTATAGACATTGAAATTACCGCGTGTTTAATACGTTTAAAGCATAAATCTAAATTTCACGCGATTATTTCTTTGTACATTGTGAAACTCTTAAATTATCTTAATCGAATAAATAATCCTAATGTAATGAAACATCTTGAAATAGACCTAGATATCTGAAACAGAAACTCGAAGGATAAGAAATCCTAAAAGGTACTAATCCTAAAATAACAAACTCCTAAATAATAAACAAGTGATAAAACCTGTTATAAATAATAAACCTTACCTGGAATAATCAAATCCTAACTAATCGAAAATAAAATAAGGCAAGCAATTCTTAATCTTTCAAGTAATTTTTCCGAAAACACAGAAAGATAGAGAAATTAAAAAGACGCAGCACAAATTGCAGCACAATGAAAGTTTCAGAGCGATGAATACGATCGTATTAAACTAAATAATTTTCAAAAGTGAAATTACACTGAAACGTATATCGATGATATTTGTCATTTCTACGATCTGTTTCGCTTGATCGTGCTTCTTTTCTGATGTAAATTCAATTTATAATACGAACTAAGTTTCCTTTATTATTATTAGTCCTGCGTCTTTTTAATTCGTCACTTCTTTTATTTCAGAACAATGACGGGCTCCAAGATGCTGTTCGGATGTTTGGCGTTAATTGCTTTTCTGCATCCATTAGTTCACGTTTGTACTTCGAGTAGTACAGCTCAAGGTTTGTACTTCGAGTTGTCTTTTTCCATGCACTTCAAATTCCAATACGATCTGGTCACGTGGCCTTCGTACAATTTCGAAATTTTACCTGTTTGGTAATCGTCAATGAAAAAAGAAGTTATGCGTGACCTCAACACATTGAAACAATTTTTATGATTTTTTATTTGCCGGTTGGTCAGCAAGTTAATGGAAAAATTTCACTTAACTATTCGCGTTAATTTCTTCGGTTTAACTTTTGGGAAATGCTTCGTTAGCTTCGGGAATATTCCAACGATTCGTTTTACGTACAAAATAAGCATGATAAATATTACATCACGGTAATGTAATATCGGAATATATTAAAGGTGTAATTTTGTCCGATTAATTATAATTTATTAATAATGGATTGAAAATACAGATATTAGTTAGACAGAGAAACGATGTTTGATTAACAGGAAAACTAAATGCAACGCTCGTATTTACAACAAATAACTTGACAACTATTTGGTAACTCTCTCTCTCTCTCTCTCTCTCACTCTCTCTCACTAGCAACTCTAACACTCGACAACACTCGCAACTCAATTCTAACGACTCTATGCTTCGACGTCTCGATCAACTCTGATTCTCGCAACACGCACACTTTTCGATTCGCCTTGGATAGCGAAACCGTCCTTCTTCTAACGCGTTTTTAAAACGCGATGGCGCTATCACTTTCTAAAAGCGTCGTCTTTACATTTCCGATGGCCACGGGCACATCCGACTGCCAGATATACAATGTATTATAAGAGTATCATTACCATACTTTTCATGAAAAGAGCAATTTTTCTTGATAACTATACTCTGTAACATAGATTGAAGTCGCTGATTTGATCCCTCTGATATCGTTGTCTTATGAGAGTCTCGCCTGGTCTTGATTAGTTCTGTTGACTCTTATCGTTGTGAAAAAATCGATTCGTTGTGTACCTTTTTTGTATAGAGAATTATTTTGTGGTAGAATATAATGTTGTAATATTCGTGGTCTTTACTTTACTAATTTTGTCACTGAGCCGCTCTTTGGTTCGTTGAGCGATTCATATTCCGCATATATTCCGTACTTGCTTCGCTTGGTACTTTTATAATTTTCGCAGTTACAATAAAAAATTTAATTCTTAACAGATTAAAGATTTAACCTCTTGCTTTATAGTGTACAATAATTTTTTTTTTTTTTTTGTATAGGTTATGTGATCCATAGTTTGAGTAAGTAGTACATATATATATATATATATATATATATATATATATATATATATATATATGTCGGAGATGAAAGGACACCGGAACCTTCGGATAGCCCCGCAACATTGCAATCTAAAGTCTACTATAACTGTAACTAAACTATTGTAGTTATTCAATCCGATTGTAATTGTTCGAGATTAGTGACGGTGAGCTTTGGCTCGAGGCGACAGTCTGTCGCCCAACGTAGCCGCGGTCAAGGGATGAACGCTTTGCCCAACAAACATATGGAATAATTCTATAGCTCTCCTTAAAAGAAATATTCGTGGCGACACGCGACAGTAAACATTCCAACGGTTTCTGTCCCGTGGCTCGCCACACGCAGACCCTATTCTTCGAGTAAGATGATTGCCAGATGTCGATGCGTCTCCGCAGTACATGTTCGGCTAGCCCGAGGGCCCGTAATAAATCTTAAGGTTTAGTTAACTAAAGTCCTTCAAACAGACAAACAGTCTTTGTCCCAACTACGGGAAGATAGGGGAGACATATTTTTCAACGAGCGGCGTCTCCCACTAGCAACTTTCCCTCGAGGGCGGCTAGCATCTTTTTCTAACCACCGATATGGAGATTGACCAATTAGCAGCAACGTCAATTTCCCTTACTTCCTAAACGAAGGCTTTCCTCGACGAATCCGATGATCTCGTGTCCTTAGACACACCCCAGTATAGTTTTCCTCTGTGGAATCGTCGGGACGGGACGCGCATTCTTTGACGCGCTCCCGTCGACTAAAGAGTAACGTCTTTACGCTCAGCAATTATCGTTTACGAGTCAGACTTAGATTCAGCGAGAACGCCTATCTGTCATCCCGTTGACCGCGGATTCGTTATTGAACCTGAGATCACTGTCACTAGTGTCGCGGACGTCTCACCGCCGTGATAGATTGTCAAACCTGTGTTATTCATACCTGTGTCAATAAATCGTATCTTCGCTACACCGCAACGATGGCTACCTTCAATGAAGACTCCTCAAACACCGACAACCCTATCCCCACTGCTTCTCCGACATCAGAAGTGGGATCCGCACGGATTCAAGAGATGCAAGGGCGGATCAACGCCATGGAAGAGCTAATTCGGACACTGATGCAAAGGCCGAGTACGGAGACGATGAGTGTAGCGCTACCACGTTTCAACCCCGAGAACGCGGGCACCAGCCCAGCTTCGTGGTGCGCGGCTGTTAGTGCGGTTATGGACAAAGTGTCCCTACGAGACTACGAGTTATATATTGCTATAAGTCGTGCTTTAGAGGGTACCGCGGCAGAGTGGCTTACGCATGTCCCGGTCAACGGTCTTACTTGGACAAAGTTTAGGGAACTTTTTCTTGCTCGCTACGGAGGCACGGAGACGGCAACCTCGGTGCTAATCAGGGTGCTCGACGAATCACCACTGGAGGACGAAACCGCTGGGACTTTCGGAAATCGCCTCCACTCCCTTCTGTCGGCGAAATGGGGAAATCTATCCAATGTCGAGCTGATCAACGCCGTTATCCTTCTGCGACTGATCTGGTATGACCAGCGTTTCGAAAGAATAGCATTCGGGGACGATATTCGGACCCTAGAGCAATTCCAGAGGGAAATGAGAATCTTCTCTCACGCGAAGAAGAGGCCAGTACCTTCGCCAAATAATCCATCGGCGGAACCTGAAGCAAAACGACGCCACGTGTCGGCCCGCCTCCCGAGATGCCTTCACTGTGGCAAACCAGGACATAAACTCGCGAATTGTAGGACGAGGAAGCGTGAGCAACAGCAGAGGAGTACACAACGCCAGGGAGGAAGGCGACCGGACGCATCGCCTCAGGTGGTTTGCTTTGAGTGTCAGGCGGAGGGCCATATCGCACCTGACTGCCCGCTACGACGGGACAAAAAGGCCAGTACCAAGAATGAACGTGTAGTCAACTGCTGCGCGGTGGAGTCCCCAGCTGGTACTCTAAGTCATCTGGGGGAGTCGTTCCCATTTTACTTCGATTCCGGAGCCGAGTGCTCATTAATTAGAGAGTCGGCTGCCTCGAAATTCTCCGGTAAGAGGAGGACTGAGCTAGTAGTAATGCGAGGAATAGGAAACACCCGTGTTAAGAGTACGTCCCAGATCTTGTCCACGGTATGCATAAACGGCCTTACATTGGAGATAACCTTCCGTGTTCTTGCCGATACTTATCTGAATTACGATATCATGGCTGGTCGCGAGATTTTAAGCCAGGGTTTCGACGTATACATTACACGAAATAGCGTCGATATTTGTAGAACAAAGGTGGTCAACACCTGTAGTAAAACCCCCGAAGACGAGATCGATATTAACGCGGCCGATACTGACGTGATCGGTAACGATAAAAGTCGGTTAATTTCTGTTCTCGAGAAATTCAAAGATTCATTCATTACGGGCTTCCCACGTGCCCGCGTAAGCACGGGGCAGTTAGAAATACGGTTAATCGATCCTAATGTCACCGTGCAAAGAAGTCCTTACAGACTTAGCGAAGAAGAGCGGAGGATAGTGCGTGAGAGAATAGACGAGTTAATCAAAGCGAAGATTGTAAGGCCTAGTAACTCACCGTTCGCGAGCCCTATACTACTCGTGAAGAAAAAGGACGGTTCGGATAGACTGTGTGTAGACTTTCGAGCATTGAATAAAAATACGGTCGCGGACCGGTATCCCCTACCCCTTATCGCGGATCAAATCGCGAGATTGCAGAAGGCGAGATACTTCATTAGCCTAGACATGGCCAGCGGGTTCCACCAAATCCCCATTCATCCCAATTCGACGGAATATACGGCGTTCGTTACACCCGACGGGCAATACGAGTACGTAACTATGCCTTTCGGATTGAAAAATGCACCATCCGTTTTTCAGAGGGCCATTCTCAACGCCTTAGGCGACCTCGCGTATTCGTTCGTTGTTGTTTACTTGGACGACGTCCTAATTATTGCCGACTCAGTAGATCAAGCCCTAGAAAGGTTGAACACCGTATTAGATACCCTCGTGAAAGCCGGATTCTCCTTTAACTTTGCAAAATGTTCCTTTTTAAAGACATCGGTACTCTATTTGGGATATGTAATTCATAACGGAGAAGTCCGTCCAAACCCGGGTAAAATACAAGCCTTGAGTTCTTTACCTGCACCGTCGACCATCACACAACTCAGACAATTCATAGGTTTGGCCTCTTACTTCCGAAACTTCATTCCCAAATTCTCACAAGTAATGAAACCCCTGTACGCACTCACCTCGAGTAACAAGAATATACCTTGGACGGACCGGCACGAACAGATAAGACAAAAGGTAATTTCCGTCCTGACTGACGCGCCGGTGCTAATGATATTTGACCCCAATTACCCAATAGAACTACATACGGATGCTAGCTCGGAAGGATATGGGGCCATTTTAATGCACAGGGTTGAAGGTAAAAATCGAGTAGTGGAATATTACAGCAAAAGAACTAGCCCTGCAGAATCTAGGTATCATTCCTACGAATTGGAAACACTAGCAGTTGTAAACGCCGTCAAGCACTTCCGTCATTACTTACACGGACGAGAATTTCTTGTTGTCACCGACTGCAACTCCCTGAAAGCATCCCGCAATAAGGTACACTTGAACGACAGGGTTTACAGGTGGTGGGCTTACCTGCAAACTTTTACCTTTGACATTATGTACCGGGAGGGTAAACGAATGACCCACGTAGATTTCTTTTCGCGAAATCCCGTAGACTTAGATCGCGGTACGTTCAGCAAAATTGCAGAGAAAGAAATTAACCTAACCGAAATCTCCGACGATTGGCTACTAGCGGAACAACATCGCGACCCACAAATTTCTGAGATCGTCAATAAATTACAGAACGAAGAGCTCGCGGAAGACGTCGCGAATACGTATGAGTTACGGTCCGGCACTCTTCATCGTAAAATACAGAGAAAAGGTAGAACTCTCTGTCTGCCCGTCGTTCCGAGAGGGTTTAGGTGGTCTGTTATTAACCATGTGCACCAGTCCATTATGCACTTAGGTTGGGATAAAACGCTTGAGAAACTGTATGAGTATTACTGGTTCGAAGGAATGGCGAGGTATGTTCGCAAATTCGTAGAGAACTGTCATGCTTGTCGAGTTTCAAAGGCAAGTTCGGGTAGAGTACAAGCCGAATTACACCCCATACCTAAGACCAGTATACCTTGGCATATGGTTCATATGGACATAACGGGCAAACTAAGCGATAAAAACGATTCGAAGGAATACGTCATTGTGTTGGTCGACGCCTTTATTAAGTTCGTATACTTGCACCATACCCGTAAGATAGACTCCATCAACACCATTAAAGCGCTTAAGTCCGCTATATTATTGTTCGGCAGTCCCTGCCGGATAATAGCGGATCAGGGAAGATGTTTTACGGGCAAAGAATTTCGAGACTTTTGTCAAGATAAATACATAAAACTCCATTTAATTGCGACCGGAGCTAGTAGGGCCAACGGACAGGTAGAGCGTATTATGAGTACGCTAAAAAACATATTCACAACAATAGAAACCACCGGGCGGTCCTGGCAAGACGCGATCGGGGAAATACAACTGGCCTTAAATTGTACCACTAACCGCGTGACTAAGTCAAGCCCGTTGGAACTACTAATCGGTAGAACAGCGAGACCCTACGACTTATCCCTACCCGACAATATCGAAGAAAGAGAAGTAAATATCTCCCATGTAAGACAGCAGGCGATAAAGAATATAGAAGCAAGCGCCAAATACGATAAAGATAAGTTCGATGAAAACAAAGCTAAAATAACTAGGTTCAACCTTGGCGATTTCGTGTTACGCAAAAACGAGGAAAGGAACCAGACGAAGTTAGATCCGAAATTCAGGGGTCCGTTCGAGATAGCAGAGATTTTGGAAGGAGATAGGTATACCTTAAAAACTCTAGACGGAAAACGATCATATAAGGACAGACATGACAGACTGAGAAAGATGCCGGAAGGCTGCGTCCCTGCTGAGTTGGACGTCTGCGGTGATGACGACGACGGTGATAATATCGATGCAAGTACACCGACCTCAGAGGATCACTAACACTGCGTTGTAGTTGTAGTATATATCCACAGTGACGTTTTGCACATACGCAATATATCCACTGTGATGTCTCATATATCTGTAATATATCCACAGTGACGTTTTGCACATACGCAATATATCCACTGTGATGTCTCATATATCTGTAATATATCCACAGTGACGTTTTGCACATACGCAATATATCCACTGTGATGTCTCATATATCTGTAATATATCCACAGTGACGTTTTGCACATACGCAATATATCCACTGTGATGTCTCATACATCTGTAATATATCCACAGTGACGTTTTGCACATACGCAATATATCCACTGTGATGTCTCATACATCTGTAATATATCCACAGTGACGTTTTGCACATACGCAATATATCCACTGTGATGTCTCATACATCTGTAATATATCCACAGTGACGTTTTGCACATACGCAATATATCCACTGTGATGCCTCATACATCTGTAACATACCCACAGTGATACACCCAACGCAGTAACATGATCCAACAAACTGAGACTCTTCGGTGTACGAAATCGAAATGATCTGCCGTGTCATTACGGTCTGACTGGTAACTCACAGAATGCAACTAGCTCTTTAAACACAAATTATAGCGCTACTAATTCGAGCCCTCTTTCATTTCCTTGCATGTCAAACCTCCGAACAAAACCTCGTTGTTGAAATGGACCCTTGACTTTCTTGGACACTTAGTTAAATTGTAAATAATGTCAGTTGCATCGAAGCAAATGTAAGAAAACACGATATTTTAGCCACACACGAGGACGTGTGATAGTCAGGATGGCCGTGTCGGAGATGAAAGGACACCGGAACCTTCGGATAGCCCCGCAACATTGCAATCTAAAGTCTACTATAACTGTAACTAAACTATTGTAGTTATTCAATCCGATTGTAATTGTTCGAGATTAGTGACGGTGAGCTTTGGCTCGAGGCGACAGTCTGTCGCCCAACGTAGCCGCGGTCAAGGGATGAACGCTTTGCCCGACAAACATATGAAATAATTCTATAGCTCTCCTTAAAAGAAATATTCGTGGCGACACGCGACAGTAAACATTCCAACGGTTTCTGTCCCGTGGCTCGCCACACGCAGACCCTATTCTTCGAGTAAGATGATTGCCAGATGTCGATGCGTCTCCGCAGTACATGTTCGGCTAGCCCGAGGGCCCGTAATAAATCTTAAGGTTTAGTTAACTAAAGTCCTTCAAACAGACAAACAGTCTTTGTCCCAACTACGGGAAGATAGGGGAGACATATTTTTCAACGAGCGGCGTCTCCCACTAGCAACTTTCCCTCGAGGGCGGCTAGCATCTTTTTCTAACCACCGATATGGAGATTGACCAATTAGCAGCAACGTCAATTTCCCTTACTTCCTAAACGAAGGCTTTCCTCGACGAATCCGATGATCTCGTGTCCTTAGACACACCCCAGTATAGTTTTCCTCTGTGGAATCATCGGGACGGGACGCGCATTCTTTGACGCGCTCCCGTCGACTAAAGAGTAACGTCTTTACGCTCAGCAATTATCGTTTACGAGTCAGACTTAGATTCAGCGAGAACGCCTATCTGTCATCCCGTTGACCGCGGATTCGTTATTGAACCTGAGATCACTGTCACTAGTGTCGCGGACGTCTCACCGCCATGATAGATTGTCAAACCTGTGTTATTCATACCTGTGTCAATAAATCGTATCTTCGCTACACCGCAACGATGGCTACCTTCAATGAAGACTCCTCAAACACCGACAACCCTATCCCCACTGCTTCTCCGACATATATATATATTTACGTGACAAGCTTTCATTTCAATCTATATTTAAGATTAATATTTTATCAGTTTCTGTTCGTAACAACATCGAAGTAGTCAATAAGTTTGAAGAGTATAATTAAGGAAGTTATGAAGCAAGAGGTTAAGAACAAATTCTGAAAGAGGTTATGTACAACTCAGTAGCACTGCTTTACATTACTTTGCGAATTACTTTTCAAGCATAAAAATAGTTTAACAGCCATTTATAGTTACTTCCTTACCATTACATTCATTAAATTCGTTTGATTTTGTAAACAAAATAACCACGCTGACCAGTCTCTTATTTAAAATAGAACAGCTTACTTTCTCTTCGTAAATATTATTAATAATTTTATCAATTTCGTATACTTCCATCCTTCGTATAAGTGACAAT
Organism: Bombus vancouverensis nearcticus; assembly: GCF_051014615.1. Classification (NCBI taxonomy): domain Eukaryota; kingdom Metazoa; phylum Arthropoda; class Insecta; order Hymenoptera; family Apidae; genus Bombus; species Bombus vancouverensis. The sequence goes on from NW_027468952.1 coordinate 189,241, forward strand.
GAATCAGAAGAGTTTCATAGCAATATTGAACAACATACAGTCAACTACAACACCATTAGATACATCCACCATACAGTCAACTACAACACCATTAGATAACAGCAATACAATAGATCATAATTTTCTACGTGTCATTGATTCATCATCATCATTTTCCATTTTTTTAGCATATGTAAAAACGTATCTGACGTAATCTTACCTCGCTCTTTGAGTACAAAAATCCATTCAAATGAAACAAAGGGAAAAGAAATAAGAAAACAAACACTCACATACGAATCTTCATTACATAACTGTATGTACTCCTCGAGGTATAATTACTCAGACACGTTACAGCGTACCTTCTTCGTTCCCTGATGGCTGATGTTGATCGTTGACGTTTATAATGAAAGAATTTCGTCAACGGCACCATTTGGATCCTTGTTGAAAAATTAAAATAGCCGCAACAGCACCATTAAGCTCATCACCCAGAGTAGCTCTTGTTGCTGAGTCGTGGAGGAATTATTATCATCAACGACATAAACTATACCAGTTCCGGTAACGTTCTTCAGATGGTCCAGGCACTCGAACTCGCAACATCGCTCTCCAACACGGAATTTCTTGCATGTCTGTAGTAAAAAGAAATCGATCAATTGTACAGATCAATCGTCACTCGACTGCTCGAGAATTCAGATCATCCAGAGAATAGAATAGAGACGTAGATGGAAAAATGTAGTGCGATCATCGCAGTGGGAGGAAATAGGGGGATAGGGACCAAATGAATGAACGAGATGTTAAGGACAACTGACGATAAGTTCTTCTTTTGTCGAGAATTGCATGTTTGTGAATGGTTTGTGGGTGGTTAGGTGGAGAGAATTGAAGAGTTTGGAGGTGACTGGAAGAGTGTTTTGGGCAAGGTAGATTGCAGAATGGTTGCGGTAGCATTGTGTTAATTATGGGTTTGTACATGTAATCTTTGTATGTATCACTACATACAACCTAACGTATATTTTTAATAATACATCAGAGTTTTAGTTATTTCATAGCTATGAATTTTATACTCTATAATCTTGACGTTTTATTTCACAGAAGCGTTTGAATATCCATAAAAATTAAATGAACCAATGTATTCATTATCTTATAGAGAAGATATATTATTTTTAATTATGTTCCAATTATTTATCATGATCCTGATTTCCTTATTCTGAAAATTTGAAAGGAAGTTTCGTAGTTTGATACTTTCAGCGACAAAGGGTCAATATTGCTTTAGTATATTTCGTCACATATACATGTATATCTATATGTCGGAGATGAAAGGACACCGGAACCTTTGGATAGCCCCGCAACATTGCAATCTAAAGTCTACTATAACTGTAACTAAACTATTGTAGTTATTCAATCCGATTGTAATTGTTCGAGATTAGTGACGGTGAGCTTTGGCTCGAGGTGACAGTCTGTCGCCCAACGTAGCCGCGGTCAAGGGATGAACGCTTTGCCTAACAACAGGTATCGAGTAATTCTATAGCTCTCCTTAAAAGAAATATTCGTGGCGACACGCGACAGTAAACATTCCAACGGTTTCTGTCCCGTGGCTCGCCATACGCAGACCCTATTCTTCGAGCAAGATGACTGCCAGATGTCGATGCGTCTCCACAGTACATGTTCGGCTAGCCCGAGGGCCCGTTATAAATCTTAAGGTTTAGTTAACTAAAGTCCTTCAAACAGACAAACAGTCTTTGTCCCAACTACGGGAAGATAGGGGAGACATATTTTTCAACGAGCGGCGTCTCCCACTAGCAACTTTCCCTCGAAGGCGGCTAGCATCTTTTTCTAACCACCGATATGGAGATTGACCAATTAGCAGCAACGCCAATTTCCCTTACTTTCTGAACGAAGGCTTTTCTCGACGAATCCGATGATCTCGTGTCCTTAGACACACCCCATTATAGTTTTCCTCCGTGGCATCATCGGGACGGGAAAGACATTCTCGCTCGCGATCTCATTGATGAAAGGAGTAACTCTTTACGATCAGTGAATATTACGCGTACCGACTTAGATTTTGTGAGTACGTTCATCTATCATCCCGTCGACCGCGGATTCGTTATTGAACCTAGGATCATTGTCATTAGTTTCTCGAGTACCTAACTACCGCGGTTACTTGTCCGGTTCTATAATAATCGTATTTGCACTAGTCAATGTCTTCTCTATTGCATAACGACAACGTGTAACCCAAACGAAGATTCGTTCCACGCCCCTAACCCTAATTCTTTTCATATATTTCATATATATATATATATATCGTACATAAAACAAAATACATCTAAAAAATAATAATAATAAGGAACCTCTGATGGAAATGCCTCCGCAAACATTGTCCGAACGACGATCACCGAAGCCTAGGGAAACAACAAAAAAGGAAAAAACATTAAAATCGCAAAAACAACCATAATATGCGAATATCCAAACTTACGAAAAATAACTCGAAGAAGGAGGTCCTTGTTGTGGGAGAGCAGCGGAATTGCGCGTGTTGCCCGAGCAAACATCGAGGTGATAATGATGCTGCAACCGCCGGCCCTTGCACGCGCCGAAGAAACACGGGTAATTCCCACGGTACAAAACATAGAAGTTTCTCGCGGAAAAGACTAGATCAGCATGGAATGCTTCAAGCCTCCTAGACGCTAGCTCAGCAGAAGCACAGGACCGATAAAAACTAAGTCGAAATACAGAATTTACATTTTGTCACGTACGATTCCAAGAAACCCAAACTGCAACATCCCGATTCCCACGGATGCGTACCCCCAGTGGACCACCACCCCGTGGGGGATGGCATTATAAATAAGCGAAGCAACATAGAGCAGCGCTCATTATTATTCTGGTGAACATTCTTATTACGCTCATTATATTTTGTGTTCATTGTTATTACGGATCATTCGTATTACGTTCATTATTCTTGCGTTCATTATTATAGTGATCATTGTTATTACCGTTCATTATTCTTGTGCTCATTATATTTTGTGTTCATTGTTACTACGTTCGTTATTGCGCTCATCATTGCGTTTAGAAATTTTGTATAGTATTTTGCGTTTCGGGGTCTTTAGTTTTTCGGTCAAGAAAAGAGAACCGCGACTAAGTAAAAGAAAGATTTTATCTTTGAAGTCCTCATTTCATCGCTTAGACAGAAACGCGCATTGTAATTGCGGTATTAATCCAGTTAGTAAATTGTTCAGTCTGTATCGAAATAGATAAATAAAGTAAAAGTTGATAGTAAACTATATTCGAGTTCAAGTAATAAACCCAACAAAAACTTCGACGACCACCGGAGCAGCTGAGGTAATGGCACCAGACAGCACCTACTCCTCAAGGTAAGAAAATTAATTTTGAAAATTTCCTTCTTCTCTGATAATCTCGTTGCCCTCGAGAATCGAATTAGAACTTCCTATCATCGATCGCGTTTTATTTTCGTGAACGGTTTTGAAGATAGAATCATTGTTTAAACTTTAAACAAAGGAGTTGTCCGCTGTGTCGGCTTGTGCGAACGGTATTTTCAGCTACTGAAACACCCACTGATCTTCGCATTCCTCCTCCCATTGTTGGCAAAATATTGTCCGTCTTTGGGCAAGGCTTGCGAAATCACACAAGTCCCGCACAGAGAGGACCATTAAATACATCGTCGGGGTCAATCGAAAATTAAGAGCAATACCGGCATTGCTATTAACCGATATTCTTGCCATCATTGCATGCGATTGTAAGAGAGAAATAGCAGAATAATTTCCCTTCGAAAATTTAACCAAAGGATCGTTCGCTGTGTTGTCGTCGGCTTGTGCAAACGGTGTTTTCGATTATCGAAAACACCCATCGATCTTCGCATTCCTCCTCCCACTGTTGGTAAAATATTACCCATCTTTGGGCAAGGCTTCCGAAATCACACGAGTCCCACACAGAGAGGATCGTTAGAATCATCCTCGATTATTAAACTCAAAAGGCAAGAAAATCATGGTAACAGAATCCATCGTAGTAAATGAATTGAGTTTCGGTTCTAACGGCAAACTACTACAGCGAAATTAAAAGAGAAGAAGAAGTCAAACGTAAAAATAAATTTATATAAAACAACGAAAAATCTCACATTCCTATCCAATCCAGCAACGCTAAAATATATATATCCGGCTAATAAAATATATATAAAGGTAATAATCTAAGCAATTCTACATTCAAATAAAAATCCGTTTAACGAGGACAAATATTTATTGTTCCCAGCTTTAATCCTCTCCCGTGCCAATATCCCTGCACATAGCAGGTTAGCCGAAAAGTGGAAATCGTTTACCAGTTGCATTAAGCGTCAGTTAACGCTACCCATTAAACGAAAAAAAATAATAAAAAATAAAATATTTTGAAATAGTCCTTAGACTATTTCTGGTGGCAGCAACTACCGTATTAATTAGAAATCTAAATCAGTATTACATACACAATAATATCAATTCAGTTTATTTCCCTTCAGATTAAATTCAAACTCGAACGAAAAAAAAAATTTTTCAGTAAAATTTAAACTTAAGATTTGATCGATTTAAACAAACAAATTGATACGTAACATTAGAGATTTAAATTTTTGGTGGCAGCGGTGGGATCCGCTTCACGGAGGATTAAAGTTGGTTTAAACGGTTCGATTCGCTCCACAAAGAATTAAAGTTGTTACGATTATCGATAAAATATATACCTAAGAAATAATGTCGACTAAATTAGAATCGTTGGACAAAGACATGATCTTGATGTTGTCGGAAAAACTTAAAGCATGGGATGCGAATTTTCGCGACATGAGTACAACAATGAATAAATTACAAGACGATGTGCGTTCACTGAAAATAAAAAAAGAAATCAAGACACCCGTATCATCGCCGATAATTTCCCAAGCGACAATACCGATAGAAGTTAATACCCAACCAATTAAGTTAAAAAATGCAATAGAGACAGTACCAGTGTTCGACGAACATCGACCCTCGGTATTTCGATTTTTAAGAGCATGCGAGCGCGCACGAAACATGGTTCCTAGGCATCAAGAATCTCAGTTAGTAAAATTATTAACGAATAAGCTTCGCGGACACGCATTTCTCGCCATAGAAGACACAGAAGTAATAAGTTTAAACGATTTCGGGAATAAATTAAAAGATATGTTCGGTCCGGGAAAATCGGTTAACGAATATAAAGGGGAATTAGCTACAATATTTCAACGACCGGGAGAAGATATTTTGGACTAGATAGAACGCGTCAAAGATCTCAGACTGGCGATAATGAACGGGGAAAGGTACGAGTACGGCACCGTATTTCAAGATAGGATAGATCGAGACACGAGAGAAGCTTTCGTTAAGGGGCTTCCAAACGAGGTGTATTTACGAGTAAAGATAGCAGGATACCAATCCTTGGACGATGCGTACCGCCAAGCCGTGAAAGCAATACGAGAACTAAAACAAGTGAACAATAGAATTCGATACCAACATTCGACACCTTCGAATAATTATAACCGAAACAACCGCCAGAACTGGAGATTTATACCGCCGTCGCGGAAACATCTAAACAACCCGGGAATAGAAGAAAATGTTAGAAAAGAAGCAAGAGCAATAATTTGGGAAGAAAAATGCATAAATAAATACCTCGATAGAGATCTAAATCAAAAGAGAGATGCTGATCATTTCAACCAATCAACTTTTCAATGCAAACACCATTCCGTTGCTGTGATAAGGGATAATGTCACGTTAAATAATAAGAGGACGCACGGTGCCATAGACAGGATCATGAGTGAGAAATTTCCTGAGTTACCAAACAAGATAAATAATATTAGTGCCAAAGAACTTTCAGACGAAGCAGAAACTAGGAAATTGAACGACGAGACGACAGGCAATGCTTATCCACTGCATAATATCACAGAGATATTGGACCCGCTGGGAAGTGCGAATTGCCTCTCCACGTTCGACTTGGCAAAGATACAAAAGCAAGACTCCACGAATTTCGTGAATGTCTCAACCATAATAGGAAAAGAGATAGCGAGTGTATCTCACTCAAAAACTTCTATAAAACCATCAGAAGGAAACTTTATCGAACTCAAAGCCAAATCATTAAATTGCAAGGAAGATCACACTATAGAAAATAAAAATATAGCTATCCCTAAATCCAAAACAGAATCTATAAGCAAAAAGGTTTGTAATAAAAATTCAAAGAATAATTCCAAATCTACCAAAAATATTCTTAAACGTTCCATACAAATAAATAATAATTTAATTATAATAAGCACTTCCAGTGAAACTATTCATCCTGAAAAGGTAGAGAAAAATAAAGGTGTTGTGAATAAAGTAAATAAAGAAGGAAAAAGGGTAACCAAGGAAAAGGATTCTAAACATTTTCAAGCTGAAGAAACGCAAGTTCAACGAGCCCAAAGAAATCAAAAGGGAGAAAATAGGGAATCACCAGTTGAAGATATATATAAAAACTTGAATACACTAGCCATTGGATTATAATTGGATTAAAAATACTTTATTGGTTACTACATCTAATATTTGACGTAGGTAACATAGTAGGTAGTGCTGATCTTATGATTCCCCCAGGAAAATATAGATGGTATCACGCTATACTATATACAAAATATTTTTGGGTTAATATGGCTGCGGCACTTTCAAAAATTTGTATTTTGAATGCTATTAGCAAGCAATTGGATAATTGGATCGATGTCAGTAAACTTGCGTCTTGGCGCAAAATAAAAACTAAAATGAAGGAAAGGAACGAAATTCTCCCCGCACGAATTAGTTTTGGACATCTAGCCAGAGAACCTACTGGTGAAGTAATAATCGAAGAGAACATGGAACCAACATACTCAGAATATCTCGAAGATCTGTTCAATAAAATTTACACCGTACAACGAATGGCAAGAGAAAATTTGATAAAATCCAAACTAAGATCAAAGGAATATTACGATCGACGAATCAACCCTCAAGATTTTAAAATAGGAGATTCGATATATTTACTAAAAGAACCTAGTAAAGGAAAATTCTCCGATCAATATACTGGACCACACAAAGTGCTAGAAATCTTGCAGAACCAAAACGTCAAGATTGAAGTGAAAATGGGATTCCGCGAACGGTGCACTTAAACAAGTTAAAACTAGCGCATAATCGAAATAAACAATGAATAAAGTGATTTCAGTGGGCAACGTAGTGCAGTAGTGTATGTTGTAGTGCTGTTCGTCGAATGACACAGATAGCGAAAACATAAAAGAAAAGAAAAGGAAAATTATTATATGTGATTCAATTATTGTTTAAATATAAAACGTGTTAACTCAATGAATAATTAACTAGTGAAAGTGAAAGTTACCTTGTGAACAAGTGATCAACATACAAGAAAGTGTACGTGCAAGTATAGGTTATGGATCGTTGTTCGTGGTACATAATGTACGACAGCTACCTAAAATAAGTGAATAAATTAGTTTCAATCGTCTCAGTGCAAAATACGAGGTTACTAAATGTTATAACTATATTGTGGATAAATCAAAAGGAGGTGTGACACTGTTCGTCGAATAATACAGATAGTGAACACCTAAAAAGAAAAAAAAGAAAATTATCATGTGTACTCCAATCATTGTTTGAATATAAAACGTGTTGATTCAATAAATAATTAAAAGAGTGAAAGTGAAAGTTACCTTGTGAACAAGTAATCATCATACGAGAAGGTTTACGTGCAAAATAGGTTATGGCTCCCTGTTTGCGGAACACCATGTACAACAGCCAGCTGAAAAATAAATGAACAAATTAACTTCAATTGCCTTAATGCAAAATACAACAGTACTAAATGTTATAACAATACTGTGGAAGCATGGCACTGTTCGTTGAATAACACAGATAGCGGAAACTTGAAAAGAAAAGGTTTATTACGAGCGCTCCAATTACTGTTTGAACGTAAAACGTGTTAGTTCAACGAATAACTAAAACAGTGAAAGTGCAACCTACCTCGTGAACAATTAATCACTATACAAGGAAGTGTACATGCATGAATTTCGCAGGTTAGTAAGAAGAAATAAAATAGCTAATAAAGTATAGAAAGCGGTTAGAAAATAATCAAGATAGATTAATTGAGAGTTAGTAATAAATATAACCGGAGTAAAAGGATATTTTGTTATGCATTAATCTACGTAGTATTGTTATGTTATTTTGTAATGCCCAATAGCGGTCGCGCACACAATGCATTATACACATATTGAATTAAATAAATTAAACACCACCTTTATGACCACAGATATAAGACGATTGAAGGCAGCCGTAGTAGAAGGCAGCCGTAGTAAGTATCCAAGGCATATCAAAGAATCGGATGATGTTGTGGGAACGATCCAGGTAAGTGACGCAGCATCGAAAGAGCAGAATCTGAAGAATTACAGACAATGTTAATCTAACAAATAAATTTTAATCATTAATAAGGGAACTAATTCATATCATGCATAAAATAATAACAAATATCAAGTACAAGCAATAATAAATTAATAGGGAAAATAAGAAAGGTTAATAAACACAGAAATGGGTTAGAAATTACAATGTCAATCTAACAAATAAAATTTAATCACTAATAAGGAAACTAATTCATATCATACACAAAATAATAACAAATAGCAAGTACGTGCAATAATAAATTAATAGGGAAAATAAGAAAAGTCAATAAACACAGAAATGGGTTAGAAATTACAATGTCAATCTAACAAATAAAATTTAATCACTAATAAGAAAACTAATTCATATCATACACAAAATAATAACAAATAGCAAGTACATGCAATAATAAATTAATAGGGAAAATAAGAAAAGTCAATAAACACAGAAATAGGTTAGAAATTAATCAAGATAGACTAACTAAATATTAACAACAAGACATGACTGAACTCGGTGCAAAGGAATAAAGTTATGCTACACGAAAATAACTGGTAACACAATACACAAAACATTAACTAAATTAAACAAGACTTACATAAATGCAAGTCACGTATAATCAAAACAATGACTATTGAAATTCGGTAACAATACAATCCATGCTATCACATTAAAGTAGCACACGGTATTGACACAGACAATATCATGAAATACAAAACAATATTACAAAAACACTACTAAATAAAATTATAATGATTAACAATTAATTAGCTATTTCAACAACACGTTACTGTTGACATTAAACCAACGCCATACCAAAGAGACACGCGAGCGGCCATGTTGAAAAATTCGTCGCACATACAAATAATAGCCAATGCAATGTAATACAGCATCATAATAGCAATGTTAGGTACTAATAAAAAAAAAACAAACAAAAAAAAGAGAGAGATAAGGAAAATATATATATAATAAATAACAACTAACATAATCATAACATATTATATATATTATATTATATACAGGGATACAGTCTTCGTACAAAGGAACAGGTCCGAACGAAAGTTATAAAAAAAAAAAAAATAAAAATAAATAATATATATATTCACATTAACTATTTTTGTATGTGTGTGCAGAACGGATGGCGAATTCATCAACCATCCTCTGAACGACGGATGGAAGTACATGTAGGTGTTGTCCAGACGTTTCACGAGGAATCCAGAGAGCATTTTGAATCTCTGCAGAAAATCCTCCCATGCATGATCGTTACAATAATCTGACTCATCTCGAAAGAAATTTTTTTAGTCCAAGGAATAGCAATCCGCACCGTAGAACTGTAAGGCACCTGTACGCCACCCACGAAACCAAATACTTTTGCTATCCACCTGTAAACAAACAACATTTATAACTATACATATAATTCTCACTTATATCTACCAATATATATATACACGCATGTTGTAAAGTAGGCGATATTTATAACACTCACTTCCATTGATAATGCAAGTGACTCATAAAAATAAGCCGTCATATTTACCATTACACGCACATATATATATATTCAAAGACAAGCTATATTTGTAATATCTATTCCTATTGATAATATATACTTATATATTCATAACAATAAAACAAATCTCATCTTTACTACTTACCAATACGTATGCATATATGTATATAATTATAACCCAAGTAGCATTCATAATATTTATTTTCACTGATAACATGTACGTAAAACCTAAAATAAAACAAAAGTTTTAACAATAAGAAAAAAAAGAGAAATATAAAATATAAAAAAATTTTCTTTTTCTATATATATATATATATATTAATAATAATAAAAGGTTATTCTTATTTCTAATAAACTCGAAAGTAAAATGACAAATGACAACATTATACCATGATATACCGACACAAAGACTCACCACACAGAAGAAACTAATAGAGAACGCTTTAAGCTTGGCAAACCGCCCGACGAATTTGCATACACCATAACCAAAACCCAGGACACATGGCTCTGATCACAGGAGAAGCAGTCCATATAGTCGAATGCATTCCGGTACAAGTAAAGGTACGACATACAACAGAATGCTACTCGGAGCTACCCGTTTGGCAAGGGAATCACACCACAGGAACTCCGCCCGGACGTGCGCCAAACGTGGCGATATTCAGCACCATCGTCGTTGGCCACGAGCGGAATATATACCCAAAAAGACCTCGACGCACTACGGGACCACGTCATGTTCCCGGCAGAAAAATCTGCAGTCTTGAACACATTGGCCAGAGGAGCGACAGGAAAAACAATCGTCCCTGGAACAGTAAACATCCTGGGAATGATGGACGAAAACACATTAACGACAATAGCGAAAAATACCGTATCAAGCTTATGGACTGGTTTCATGGAATTTGGAACTGTCAGTGCAGCAATATTTGGAATACTCGTAATGTTTAAATTAATCAAGACGATAATAGATATAGCCATATACGGATACCAGTTACGTGAAACTTACGGATGTGGAATCACCCTATTAGGAGCAATATGCGGCTCAGTCACCCACCTGCTACTATACCTCAAAGGAAGACGAAATATCCATGATCAAACATCACAACCTCAAGGGATATCGATAACACCGGTAGTCACTCAACAACCAACGACATCTACGTCCGCCTTGAGCGAACTCAGAGACACCATCAGTCAAATTTCCTTTGGAAATTTGAACTCCAAGGGCGGGGGTGTCACGTCCCGCGCTCCGCACGCGCCGTAACAAGAACAAGAAAACCATTCTATACAAAACGCGCGAATAAGGATTTGAATGCACAAACGAACACACGGCGCTACGAAACTAAAGGAAGGATTAACAAAACGAGGGCGACTAATAGATCTAACCAATAAACAAAACACATATACACACAACTCTAAATAAACCTACCAATAACCGACTTGCAATTTGAAAACTTGTGGTTCAATATAATATAAATCCAACCAGTATAAAATAAAATAAATAGAACCAGCTAATGGATTGAACGAGTTACGAACCAAACAAATAAACCAGGGCAACTCGCCGAACGCCCCCAACCTGATCCTCAATGCAACCCCGACATATATATGTCGGAGTCAGGTTGGCACTTTGGGGCGTTCTATGAACCTTTACTTACTTTACCATCGCGGATGTGGTTAGTGTTTATCAGTGCGAATTTGGGCACTACAAGAGGCTATGAGTAACGGCAATAGGATGTCCGAGATGATGATGACAACGAATCCAAGTTCGATAACGAATCCACGGTCCACGGGATGACCAGTATCAGCGTGACTTACTCGGCAATTCGCTCAACGACTCACTAACTAAAAAACTCCCTGAATCCAGATGAACCTACCCTTATATACTCCTGTCCCCGCTTCTCGGGTCAATCCCTGTTTTTAAGGAGAGTCATAAAATCATTCCGTACCTCTGTCAGGTACGCGGCCCTCCCGTGACCGTGGCTACGTCTGGTGACCCGTTATGTCACCTTAAACCTGAACCCATCGCCGTAACGCCAGGTTGGAACATTAAAAGTTGTTTTCCTTATTTTTATGGCTTAAACATTAAAATCTTTGTTGAAGTGATTACCACTTCTAAGAAAACTCTACATCTGGCCTTTTTAGTTTTCTCAAGCACTGAAGCCATCGACAGCGCGTAGACAAAAGACTGCGACGAAGTCAGGCCATAAACAGTAGACAGGCGACGTTGGCTTCGGGGTTTTTCAGTTATTAGGTAACACAGCTAGCGTGCGGATCTGGACCAGCTCAAATTGTATTTTTACTTATTACACTTCTATTTAAATATATTTTCTACCTTACAATTTATCCACGTGTTTTCTCTGTTTACACACCGAATAACCTCAACAGGTTATGGGCCCAGGGCTGTAAATTGCAAGGTAGCAACGTGAAGTGAAGAAATTGTTAAAGTGTTGTGCTTAGTAAAATAAGGGATAGTGCTAAAATGGAATCAGCAAGTGCGAAGATCGAGATGTTACGCGGCGAAGAAAATTGGCTCCAGTGGCGTTTTGTTATGCGTACACTTTTGGAGGAAGATGACGACCTGATCAACGTGTGTGAAGGGAATTTGTGTCATCCAGGTAACAGCGCGGAGAAAGAAATCGCTCGTGGAAGATTTTTGAAAGCAGATCGATTAGCGAGAAAATTAATCGTGACCTCAGTAGGAAAGAAACCGTTGGATCTTCTTTTATGTTGCACGACAGCACATGAAATGTGGAAAAAGCTGAATACAGTATATGACATGAAGTCGGATGAGAATTTAAATATGGTCCAGAAGCAGTTCTTCGATTTTAAATGGGAAGAATCTGAAAATGTCTCTTACAACCTATCAAAGTTGGAACTCATAGCGGCGAAGATGAAAGCCCTTGGGAGTGAAATTGGCGAGAAAATGCTGATAACACGCATTTTATCGGTGTTACCAAACAAATTCGATCATTTTCACAGTGCGTGGGATTCCGTGGAAGAAGAAAAGAAGACCTTAGACAGGCTTAGTACCAGGCTGATGACGGAAGAAATTAGATGGAAGAAAGACGACCAGGAAACACCGGTGGCACTGGTAACAAAAGGTAATAATTATAAAAGGGAACAGCAGAAGCAGTCAAGTAAACGCGAATACGAGAAACAAGGACCAAGTTGCTTTAACTGTGGAAAAGTTGGCCATCTAAAGAAGGATTGCTTTAGATGCTTTATATGCAAAAGGAAAGGCCACACCAGCAAAAACTGTTTTAAAAATAACAAAAGAAGCAACAGTAGAGACAACCAGGAACCTAGAAACCAAAATCGGGATCACAGCGGAATTGGAAGTACCTCAGCGATACGAACGGCAAACCCTGATGTTTGGATAATCGACTCAGGAGCTACGGATCACATGACAGGACGACGAGAATGGTTCAGCGTTTTCGAAGAATTCGATAACACGGTGAAGATAGAGATCGGCGATGGTACGTTCATGGATGCGTGCGGCAAAGGAAAAATCAGAGTAGAGACTTTTGTGGACGGCAAATGGGTAACATGTACAATGAACGATGTTCTATACGTACCAGGTATGAAAAGAAATCTGTTTTCGATTAGATCTGTCGCAAGAAGGGGCATAGATTTTTGTATTTCAAAGGAAGGGACCAATTGCATATTTTTACAAAATCAGAAAATAATAGCAAGAGGTTCTGTTATCGGAAATTTGTATAAAGTAGATATGCGAGTTATCATACCGTCAGTTTGTAATTTTAGCAATAGAGCGGAGTCAAACGCGGACACATTGCAGTTATGGCACGAACGGCTATGTCATCAGAACATCAGACATGTTAAAGAATTCGTAAAGAATTCAAATATGAAAGTTGTAGAAAAACCTAAAGATCAGAAGGTACTTAGCAATAGGTGGGTTTTAACGATAAAGCTAAATCCGGACAACTCGGAACGATACAAAGCGCGACTTGTAATAAAAGGGTGTTCACAGAAAGAAGGCATAGATTATAAGGAAACATATAGTCCCGTTGCTCGGTTTGGCACAATTAGATTAATGCTCAGTATTGCAGCCAAAAATAACTTACACCTCGGACAGTTCGACATTAAAACCGCATTCTTATATGGAAGTCTGAAAGAAGATATTTATATGAACCAACCTAAAGGTTATGATGATGGTACAAATCGGGTTTGTAAATTGCTAAAAAGACTATATGGCTTAAAGCAGTCTCCAAGATGTTGGACGGAATGTTTCACAAAATTTATCTCGAACTTAAAATTTTATCAGAGTAACGCAGATCCTTGTTTTTATATTTATACAGAAGACGACAAATTAATGTTGATGACCATATACGTAGACGATGGACTGGTAGCAGCTTCAGACGAATCTTTAATTGATAAATTCTTCGATGATTTAAATAAAGAATTCAAAATTACGAGTTCGAAAGAAGTAAAGAGTTTTCTTGGACTTGAAATTAATAGATTAGAAGATGGTTCAATATTCATTCATCAGAGTAGGTATATCGAAAACATATTGGAAAAATTTAATATGAATGAGGCAAACAGTGTTTCTACACCTATCGAGACTAATTGGAACGAAAGTAACATAGGCGATAATGATTGTAACGCACCATACAGAGAAGCCGTAGGGAACTTAATATTTTTACAAACCGTAAGTAGGCCAGATATTAGTTTTGCAATAAATATAGCGGCGAGACACTTAGAGAATCCAAACCAGTATCAATGGAAATTAGTCAAACGAATTTTGCGCTACATAAAAGGGACCGCAGACATGGGACTCTTATATACAAAAGCAGGCAGTCTCGAAACCTTTAGCGACTATGCTATAGCTGACTATGCAGGCGACAAAGAAACAAGAAAGTCGACATCAGGCGTTGTATGTAAGTATGCGAATGCGGCCATCACATGGCAATGTAAGCGACAACAATGTATAGCTCTATCTACGACCGAAGCTGAATATGTCAGTGCAGCCTCAGGAGCGAAAGAAATTATGTGGCTAAAGAAAATATTTCTTGAATGTAAATTAGAGATCCTTAAGTATATGCTATGTGTAGACAATTAATTAAGAATCCAGAATTCCATCAAAGAAGTAAGCATATTGACGTAAGATATCATTTCTTGCGAGATTTATACAATAGAGGCGAAATTGATATAACGTATGTAACAAGCGAAGAGCAATTGGCAGATATATGTACAAAGGCGTTGCCAAAACCGAGATTTGAATATTTAAGGAAAAAGTTAGGTTTGAAAAGTAAAAAAGATATTAAGAGGTAATTGTTTGTAAACATGTAGAGTTTTTAGGGAGGGTGTCGAAGTGATTATTACTTCTCAAAAAAAAAAAGAGGAAAAACTCTACATGATCTGTTTAGTCTTCTAGTTTTTTTTTGTGTAATAAATTAATTTGTATGGAAAAGAGAAAGGCGACTGGCAAATGTACGTGAGAAGGCATTGACAAATTAATTTTCAGATATTTACGACAAGAGTTAGAAAATATTAAGAGATAATTTGTAAATTTGAGATAATTGTTTGTAGGGATGTAGAGTTTTAGGGAGGGTGTTGAAGTGATTACCACTTCTAAGAAAACTCTACATCTGGCCTTTTTAGTTTTCTCAAGCACTGAAGCCATCGACAGCGCGTAGACAAAAGACTGCGACGAAGTCAGGCCATAAACAGTAGACAGGCGACGTTGGCTTCGGGGTTTTTCAGTTATTAGGTAACACAGCTAGCGTGCGGATCTGGACCAGCTCAAATTATATTTTTACTTATTACACTTCTATTTAAATATATTTTCTACCTTACAATTTATCCACGTGTTTTCTCTGTTTACACACCGAATAACCTCAACAATCTTGACCATGGTGATGGAAGGTTTTTCCCAGCATTCCCGACGGAAAGTCCCGCTGTCCTTCCCTCTCCGACATATATATGTCGGAGATGAAATGAAAACCGGAGCCTTCCCTGTGCGATTTTGAGGAGGCCTTTTAATGCTTTAGCCCAGATTTTATCATAACTGTAATTAAGTAATTGTCATCTGTAATTGTTTGACATTTGTGAAAAGCGAAAGTGGGTTCGAGGTGACAACTGGTCGCTGAACGTAGCCACGGTCACGGGATAAACGTTTTGCCTGACGAAGGTGTGGATCGGTTGTATTGTTCTCCCTAGAAATCACATAGAATTGTACTTTAGAGATGTCGATATAATGGGACACACGTTGTATGAGGAATCAATCTCCTGACAGAAACTGCCTAGTAACGGCGTTTGGATCTTTCTCGATGTTTCCAAGGAGTATATAACAAACTTCTGACAGATATTGCCTAGCAACAACGATTGGAACCTTCTCGATGTTTCCAGCGAGAATATAACAAACAATCACCTCATCTGTATGCGATTAATATCGTTGTATTCCAACAAACTCTGAACAATAACTTAAACACGAAACTGTAATTTGTGTCTTTGTAATTTGCAACGTTGTTAAAATTTTGTATCTCCCTTTGCAAATGCAAATAATTTAAATGAAAAAATACATGGTTTTTAAATCGTTTCTCTTATATTCGTAATAATAATTTCGTTCTACAATGAATGCATTTATTATTCAACGACGTGATTTTCGGTTGTTTATTGGAAAGTTATAATGCTGCTGATCTATAGAATTAGTACTGACTGTTATAGTAATATGCACAGCGAGTCATTTGTAATAAATTGTAATTACTTGTAATGTATATCGATTGTAATTACTCGTAAACCACTCAATTCATAAATGCATACATATGTGGCGGCACTCGACAGCACAAATACGACAACTCGACACTAACTAATACCAGACAACGGCAGCGCAGTGGCTAGCGCCTCAAGTTACGAACGTTCGGGATCTGGGTTCTTAAATCCCGGCGACCGTAGTCCGATTTTTCTTCCACGATTCTTAAATGAAAAGAAAATACAGCAGTACCCTAGCAGCGACATCTACAGCCAGCAGCAACAATTATCATTTGTGTCTTTGTTCTCTCCTAAAGGCCGTCCAAGGGACTTGAGAATGCAAAGAAGAAGTGCTGCAAGAACATAACAAATATATTTACAAACCAAAACCAATTCATTACAACGCTCATCCTTCAATTACATCCTCCGTCGCGAAAATCCTCCGCTTCCTTTCTGTCAATCCATCTTGCCCATATGTGGTTCCATAGATGCTGAATCGTATATAGACAAACAACAACTTGAGTAAGCAAGGGGGATGGATGTAGAGCCGACAAATAAAGGAAAAGGAGAGAGAAGTGTTTCGTCCTTGAGTTTATCATATTGTGATGGCCGGGGGATTCAACGCTATGTCCTCGATTCGCTCTAAGTACTCAGGTTCTAGACACCCTTGGAGGGCGGTAGATTTTTCTTCATCGCCCGCGATGCTCGCCGGCGCGAGCTATCTCTCTAGTAAGGAGAACCATAGCACTATCTTCTAGGGCATCGTCAAAGGCACGCGGACTCTTCACTGGTCGTAACTGTTGTTTGACATATCGTTAGCGCGCCCGGAATCACGATAATTGAAATCTCATTAGCTCGATCACGTCGGGGTCACTTACACCTCACATATTTCAAATAAAATCTGCATAATTCTGAAGGAAACACAACTACATTTGGGTTATCTTGTTTTCACAGAAACCTGAGAATTGCTCAGAACATTTTAATAAAATATTCAACTACTTTAAAACGCAAAAAATAGTTTATTGTATGGAATATATAGAGTGGTTCACGCAATTGTTTCGGCATAATTGGAAAATTCGAAATGTGTAGCTTTAAAAATATTGCAGAGGAAAAATCGGATTCGTCGAGGACAACCTTCGTTCAGAAAGTAAGGGAAATTGGCATTGCTGCTAATTGGTCAATTTGTATATCGGTGGTTAGAAAAGGATGCTAGCCGCTCTCGAGAGAAAGTCTCTAGTGGGAGACGTCGTTCGTTAAAAAATAGGCGTTTCGACCGTTCGCGGAGAGACGCGATCGCGAGATAGCACGTCAACGAGAGTTGTAAGTTCTCGTTACGATTAAATAATCGACGCCACGAACTGATCGATCCCCTTATTTCGATTATGATAATAAGGGTAGTTCAATGAAATTCCACAGAATTAACACAAATAAATTAATGTTTATTTCAACAACTTATTAACTAGAAAGATATAAAAGGAACAAAAAAAATGTAACTGCGTTTTGGTTGATAAGTAATGCGCGACATACCACATGTGTTGACGGTTCGACTTCTCGAAAAGTTCTGAACGCCTTTCGATTTTTTTCGTTTTTTCTGGAAGGCGACCCCCACTACGTTCGGATCACGCCACATTCTTTTACTGCGAGGTAAAATACGGGCCACGAGTCGACGTTTCTGGAAGTCGCCCTGCTTAATGAACCACGCGCTTGCCACTACAATGTTTGTTTGCCGGGCAGACGCGACGATCCGTCTGCGACATTATAGTGGCGCGATCGATAGTTAAGAATATGACCTATGGTAAGCCGAATGGCGTAACATTCTCCCCCCGTTGAGAGGGTACCGATCAAACTAGGGAGGTGTGGTTGAAGTTCCCATCTCATTTCGTCTCGGTGGCTAGTTGTTCGGGTTTCTCGAGATCGGGTTGAATTGGCAGTGGGACAAGCCTTTTGACGCCCCGATCCAAAATGCTCTTTGCCGTCTGAACTGTAGCTGTCCGGATGACACCATCGGCGCCTGGATGAACCTTGATAACTCGGCCCAGAGGCCAATGCATGGAGGGAACGTTGTCCTCTCTGAGGATGACGATTGTGCCCTTTTGGATGCTGTGTCCACCCTCGCTCCATTTATTGCGGTTGGTTAGCTCGTTCAAATACTCCTTATGCCAGCGGTTCCAAAAATGTTGTTTAAGCTGTTGGATATGCTGCCATTTGGAGAGTCGGTTCGATGGAATGTCTCTGAAATCTCGATCACGTAAGCACATTAATGAATCGCCAATGAGGAAATGTCCGGGAGTGAGGGCTAGGAGATCATTTGGATCGGTGGAGATAGGAGTTAGCGGGCGGGAATTGAGGACTGCTTCTATTTCTATGATAAGAGTATTACGGTGTTAAGTTCATATGTTTCTGTTTCTCCACTCGCGCTGCGCCATAATATCCTTTGATATTTCCGATCCTCTGGTCGTACGAGGAATTGCCGATACATTTTCTCGATGTCGCCAGTGAGTACGTACTGATGAGCGCGGAATCTAATTAATATACAAAATAAATTGTGAATTGATTCGAGAATATAGGATTTCCCCATTTTCATGATTATCGTGATTTTTGTATAAATATATTTTTTAAGATACTAATAATTAGGTACTTATAAATTAGTATTATCAATTATTTTGCATTTATAATTCCGCCTCTAGTATAAGTGTTAATTGAAAACTAACTTTATGTTTCAAAAAGTACTAGCAAAGTCGTTGAGTAACAAGCCACTGATGCTAACACAAATAGCATTGTCGTAATTAAATATTTCTAAATATTCATTTTTCATTTTGAACCTGTAGAAACAATTTATTATATATACTATTAGCTAAGTAATTGCATATTTAATTAAGTCGAAATATAAAACTTAGTTATTTTAATAATTTAAAAAATAAAAAACTGACAAACATTTCAATTTAATTTATGGTTGGAACAAAAGACAGTTATTTTTCATTAATTGAAATATTGCAATGCAGAGTACTTTCCAAAATACGCCGAGAGTATTCCTGATGATGAAACGAGCGTTGCTTCATCGAACGCAGCTAAAGAAAACATCTATGTAGTTGGTGGTACGATGCCTGAAATAGAGGGCGATAAATTGTACAATACCTGTACTATTTGGGGTCCCGATGGAACTTTGATAGCAACGCACCGTTACCGAAAGGTAAGTAATATATTCCTTTATGGCTTTGAATTTGAAAATATTGGGGTGAAGAAAGTGACTCTATCTAGGAATAATTTAGGAATATACATATGTACATACGTATACTATAACCAATTCTATAATTTACGGTTTATAAAATACGTTATGATACGGGAAACGCCCATTTTTGTTGTAATGTGTTTGTTGTTGTATAAATTTTTCACATACTTAAAATATTATTATACTTATTTTTTCTCCTTTTTAAACATTATTAAATGATAAGATTCTTTAATAAAAGAAAGTGATAAAAACGCTGTCAGTTATTAAATAAAAAATAATTAAAGTTTAGGAGTTGGTAACTTTGATATTAAATTACAAAAGTTGCAGCAATAGAATTAGCGACCACATTTTTATGTTATTAGGTACATCTATTCGACATCGACATTCCTAATAAGATTACTTTTCGAGAGAGTGATTCACTCAGTCCTGGTAACTCCCTAACGACGTTCGATGTGAAGGGCTGCAAAATAGGTATTGGCATTTGCTATGATATTAGATTCGAGGAAATGGCACGCATTTCTCGGAACAAAGGTACAGTAACTTAATCGATCAATACTTAACTAGCAAAAAATTAAATATCTTTCTTAACTATATTCTATATAAAATTAATATAATCTGTAACTCTGTATAAAAAGAAGCTTAATTTAAAAAACCAGTATATTTGCTGAAAATGAAACAAATAAAAGAATTAAAAGCACAATAAGAGGACTGTCCTCGCATATTCAGAAATGATGGAATGTGAACCGTGCAACTACGAAGTTAATTGGTATTCGGTGGCTTCATATTTCCTGCTTCTCTGGGTTAGGTTGCCAAATGCTGATATATCCAGCGGCATTCAATATGACCACTGGACCACTGCACTGGTCATTACTTCAGCGTTTCAGAGCGAATGATAATCAATTATAAGTTGCCTGCATATCACCGGCTCGTGTTCCTTCAGCAAGTTACGTCGCATGGGGGCATACACAGTTGACCAATCCCTGGGGAAAGATTCTTTACGATTTGGAAACTCAAGAGAATATGGCAGTCACCGATATCGGTAATTTACAGCTTAAAATTAAAAGCGAGAGACCCATGATGTAATTAATTTTTAGTCTCGTTAATTTATCGATTTAGCCATCTTCCTCTGTATTTGTTGAATTTATTAGTAAGCATTACTTATTACTTCGTATGTTTCTTTTTTCTAACAGATCTAAAAGTTGTTGAGGAAGTAAGGGCTCAGATTCCTACATTTTCTCAGAGACGTACAGATTTGTACGACACTGTCTGTAAGAAGGAGTAACTCTACACTAAAACAGAAAATGTTTTTTTATAATATTTCTACTACAATATCCTTTTTTTGTGAATTATTACTAATTTCTTATCATTTGTACTAAATGAATGACTCAATTAAGAAGACCAAAACGTTATAAATAATAATCTGTATATCTTGTGTATCAACATGTAATTATATGGATATTATAATAATATAGGAATGCTATAATAATATAGGATAATAATATAGGAGAATAATAATATAGAATAATAATATATAATAATAATATGCTTTTAAACACCTTTAATATCGATCACATAAATTGTTATAATTCACAATGATTACGCATACATAAAAGACCCCTTGATAGTAAAATTTACGATCAAAAGGCAATTACGTATCGTTTAACAACATTTAATTTATAACACCTTTTAAACATTTAGACAGATTAACACATAACACTTCTTATATATAAACATCAATTCGAAGTTATCAGCTTGGAGAAATTGGTCGATTAATACCTGTAGATTGTCTGTCTCGATGAAAGACTTAAAGAGGTCGTTTTACTAATTACAATAAGTAATTTCGACTTCTTTGCGCTCTCTTTCAACGCATTCGAGACCGAAAGAAATTCATATCAGTCAGTAGGCAAGGGTATAATATACATATTTTATATATAACTTATGTAGTAATGTATATATCATGTTAATTTCATATTTTTTTCAATATAAAATTATTATACATATATATAATAATATAATATATATATATATAATAAATAATATAATATATATATATATAATAAATAATATAATATATATATATATAACTGTACATAATACATTATAGAATAACATAGTATATAATTTTATATTTTAAAAATATGAGGCATACTATTTAAGATTGTCATCGATTTAAAATCAAAGTATGAAAAGGATACCCTGGAGAGAGTAAAACACAGAATCATTCCAACTAAACATTCAGATCGTACCGACACCTAGGTATCGTTTTACAATTAAATCTCGGTCTCGAATGGATTAAAATGAAATACATCATTGCAGCTTCAACATCTTCAATATCGAGGAGATTCAAACTTTACAAATAAAAACGGCCTGTTCCCCTTTCCACGACAGACTCTCATACCATATCCGCTCTTATCCAGGCTTTTACTTGAAACCAGCAATGCGTTCATTTACAATTTAAATTTACCCGGACCATCCACTGAATCGTCAGCCCTTTATAAATATATAATGAACCCAGAACATGTGCCTGTGCCCCTGGTATCGACGCTTGTGATGTTCGTACCGGAACCTTCGCACAATTTCAATTTGTCACGCGTGAACATCGATTCTTCCAGGGGTCACAGCTTTATGCGGCTAAATCCTTTAGAACGATTAAAATGATACTAATGATATGGTATTTTTTACAAAGATTTAACATATCCATAAAATAGGAAGTTTCGTGCTCTCCTATTTTATATTAATTATAAATTAATAAGTTTTATATGTGTTATTTATAGATCTAATAAATTTTGTATTGGTTTACAGCAGGTGCTCCGGGTATAAACAGACGACAAACGAACAAATAGAAATTCAAACTATTGTCGTTGTTTAACTCGCATGGGACTATAAGCTCGAATTGGACTTAAACGTTACGATCGTCGAGAATAATTACTATATGTACCCTGTACGACGGGCAGAGAATCTTAAGTTATTAACGGCAATTCCTTTGTGCATAATTCAGGTTTATTAACAACCTGTAATGGATAATCATCGATGAACTCTTTTTGAATAAAGTTCACATTTATAAAGCAAACACTATAAAATACGACAGGACAATTGTAATCGATAAATAACATTTTATTAGGATATTATAAGAAGCTAAGATATCGAGGTACATTAAAATTGAGTCCGCTGCAACCCTCATGACATTTAAAATCCTACGCGTATATTGAGTAAAGTTGTTATATTAAATATAATCATATTAAATACAAGCTCGTCCGCTGGATTCCCAAATTATTTGGTTAAATACTTTTAATACGAGAATACCGAGTGTTAACAGTAGTAAATCCTCTATATGGTATGTTTACTTTGCTATCTTGAATAGGTAAATAACATTTCACTTTAACGCATTTAACCAATATTAACATTTAACATTTAACCAATATTATACGCATATGCACATAATGTTACTGTTACATATAATGATATATACGTAGATATACACGTTAATTAAATCCTCTATATGGTATTTTTATATCAGTATCGTAAACATTGTAAACCGGAAATCTTTTATTACACACGTACATATACAGTCAATATTATTGTTACATATAGTGATACATACGTTGATCCACACATTAATTAAATCCTCTATATAGTATTTTTACTTTGCTATCTTGAATAGATAAATAATCTCGAATATAGACATACAGGTACACTTACGTTGATATACACCTTTGTACAAGGTGTCAAAAAATTTTTTATCACAGCGTTTTTTTAAGACGATTTTATAGCTTCGAAATTGATCTTGACACGATTTTCGTCGAGAAATTTATGTCGAGAAATTTAGATGCTAATACACAAGAGAAGTCCTTAGAGAATAAAGATGACAAGAATCCATCTCCATCTATGTTAGATAGTAGTAAACGGAGCAGTCGTTATAATGTTGCTGCAAAGCCTGCTACTTCGCCAAAATTTGAAGAAATTGTTTATAATCAAACCAGACAATCAAACACAAATAAAATTTTGCGAAGCGCTTTAAAAACGAAATTAATCGAAGACAAGTCTGAAATAATTAATAAACAAAAGGCATCGGAAAATGTAGAAAATAAATTTGCCAAAGAAGAAAAAAGAGGTGTTAAACAAAAATCAATTTCAGATAGTGAAAACGAAACAACTGATACTCGTCAACGAAGGGAAGTTCTTTTAACGAACGCAGCTAGTGATAGCGATAGGTATAAATCTGTAGAAAATGATAATGCAGTAACGGGTGTAATAGCAACTGATGAAGCGAAACATAGAGGCAGACCTAGGAGATCGGATAAAGTCGAAGTTAAAAAAGATGAAGATACAAGTGTAAATTCCGACCAATTGCGGGGAGGAGACGTCAACGGGGGTCGTAAATACCCGTTACGATTATAACAATCGACACCACGAATTGATCGATCCCCTGATTTCCGTTGAGATAATAGGGGTGATTGAGTTTGTATAACACTGTGATTCACTGAATTATAAATTATATATTTCCAACACTTAGATTACACTGACGTAGAGAAATAAATAGTTAACAACTTGTCGCACGAAGATGTGATAGATATGTACGCTAGAGCAGGGCTCTTATAATGGAAATTAATGTATTAATGGACTTAGCACTATAATATATTTAGGAGAGAAGATGTATGTTCGACAACACCGAGAACCGACAAAAGATTTTCGTGAAGTATGCGACTCTCGCGCTATGTGTAGACTGCCGCGTTAGGCGTTAGTTTTTAGACTGACTGTCGCTCTTTTTCTAATACAGAAGAAAAGTTCGGTGTGGGTGTGCCACTGTGCTTAAAGAACGCGGATTCGTTGTTCCCACTTTCGTTAGGAAAAGTGAGGGTAACGAACCGCGGTGTCGATTGGTCATGACCTGCACTACTGCTCGAAGGGATGAGTAGGAAGTCTCTTACCATCGTGGTGGATAGATGACTGTGTGCGTGAGGAAAACATAGCTTGTTTTATTAGAGGGCTATTCGGATTTTCCTAATGGGTGCATACCCGCTTTCTCCGTGTTTTACGTACGCCTAATAAACCCAAGGACCTCTCTAAAAACCGACTGTGTTTCGAGAATATTTTTAAGCTTTAGAAATTCTTCAAGACAAACGGATTGAAGACACATGGCGAAACAATACAGGGAAGTGAAAGTTATGGTGGGTCCTTAGGTTTATTGAGGGTCGAAGTGACGTTACGCAGGCCGGTTGTTGTCCGGTGGCGCGAGCTGGCGCGGGCTGGCGTGCAGATGTTTTAGGCGGCGTAACAACAAGGAAGATCCTAGAAAATGAGAAGGGTGGATTAGAAGAACGAAGAAAACTCGAAGAAGATACAGAGACAGAAGTCAATTCAAAAGGTATATTAAATAATAAGTGCGATTTACTTGATACCGAAAGAGCTATTGAAATTAATGATACGGTTCAAGATATTAAATTTACTGAAGGTAGAAGCCGCACTCAAAATGATATGGAAGATGTAGTAGAAGTTTCACAAGAATTATCTAATAAAAGTAAGTTATCAGAAATAAGGATTGCACTTAACAAAATTGAATATACAAAAACTATTTTACGGAATAAAAAGAATTCATTAGAAAGAGAAAGAGGAGTAAGGGAAAAGAAGAAAATGTACAGACAGAACTGCAGAGTGCAGTGTATCAATGTGCACTAAAAATGCAAGCAACGTGACGATTACTTTTAGAACACCACAAGCACCACGAAAACACAATCAAGACCAAACAAGATCAAGTTCAAAAGTGAAGTTACGTGAGCTTATTACTGCTAACGACCAAAAATTGAATTACGATCCCGAGCATCAACTCGCTGATCTTCAAGTAGAATGTTCCGACAAAGACAGGACGACACAAGAGTTCGAGAAGCACATAGAGGACATGAAGGAGGAAGTGCGAAAATTAGAATTGCAACTCGACGAGTTACAAAAAAAAGAAAAACACACACGCACGTAAAAAGAGTTCAATCTTTTGGAATACAAATTGAAGAACTAACAATAAAATTAGAAGAAATAACACAGAAGAAATAAGTCACAAATATGAAATTGCCTGATGGCTGATGTTGATCGTTGACGTTTATAATGATTGAATTTCGTCAACGGCGCCATCTGGATCCTTGTTGAAAAATTAGAATAGCCGCAACAGCACCATTGAGCTCATCGCCCAGAGTAGCGTTTGTTGGTGAGTCGAGGAGCTGGAGGATATCTTATCCTCAAGGACATAAATTTCACCGGTTCCGGTAATGTTTTCTACGTGGTCCAAGCATTCAAACTCACAACATCGTTTTCCAAGGCGAAATTTCCTGCATGGCTGTAGTAAACAGAAATCGATCAATTGTACAGATCAATCGTCACTCGACTGCTCGAGAATTCAGGTCATCCAGAGAATAGAATAGAGACGTGGAAAAATGTAGTGCGATCATCGCAGTGGGAGGAAATAGGGGGATAGGGACCAAATGAATGAACGAGATGTTAAGGACAACTGACGATAAGTTCTTCTTTTGTCGAGAATTGCATGTTTGTGAATGGTTTGTGGGTGGTTAGGTGGAGAGAATTGAAGAGTTTGGAGGTGACTGGAAGAGTGTTTTGGGCAAGGTAGATTGCAGAATAGTTGCGGTAGCATTGTGTTAATTATGGGTTTGTACATGTAATCTTTGTATGTATCACTACATACAACCTAACGTATATCTTTAATAATACATCAGAGTTTTAGTTATTTCATAGCTATGAATTTTATACTCTATAATCTTGACGTTTTATTTCACAGAAGCGTTTGAATATCCATAAAAATTAAATGAACCAATGTATTCATTATCTTATAGAGAAGATATATTATTTTTAATTATGTTCCAATTATTTATCATGATCCTGATTTCCTTATTCTGAAAATTTGAAAGGAAGTTTTGTAGTTTGATACTTTCAGCGACAAAGGGTCAATATTGCTTTAGTATATTTCGTCACATATACATGTATATCTATATATCCACCGAAAATGCGCTTTTGTAGACAAACGCTCGATTCGCGTCATAGCTTTTAAAGCTTGTCGCATCTCAATCCGTTGGAAAAAGTTTTTCTTGTAGCATATTTTATTTTTACGAACCAACAAGGTCTTTGTTTATTTCCTTCTTTTCTTTGCTCCAATTCGCCCATTGTTTTTTCAAGGATAGTATTTCAGAGCCATTAGTCAAGTTCATTGTAACAATAAACGTACGTTTCGGAAACATTTTGTGCTGTGAAACAGAATACACTAAAGTTTGAAGGTCACATCGATTTTCGAAAGTTTATAAATGGAGGTGTATGACAGTATCACCAGCGACAGTATCACTGTCCCCAAGCGCCAAAATACGTTCTGACTACTATTTTATGTATCTCACAGAAGTATGTCTTCATTCATCATCTCTCATGCCATCCACCAACGTGTTCTTAACATGTTATCTCCTAGTAAAATATTGATGTTGAGTCAGATATCCAACTGAATAATCTTTTCGGTGTCTACTATAAGACATTTAAAACCAAGGCTCGTACACACGTGTGCTTATACGTCAGATGTAATACTTAACACGAAACCTGCTTATATTAATATTAAATTTATGCATAGTAGGATGTTCGACCTTTGTAAAAATGAAATTATAATACATACAGTTTCACCGTGGAAAAGTGAATCTTTCTAGCATGTCCACGCAAATGCAGGGGAGGGGAGGACTGTGCATGCACCAAACAACTTTACGTTCGTAATTTTTCACACAAATGTACAACTGTAGGGAAATAATTATCTCTGATTTTTCGGATGTTAGGAATCGACAATATCGCATAACGGAATGCTGTGTTCTACGTATTCTATTTTTGTTACGAAAGTGGTACAAACGAAGTCCACATAAGAATAGTACAACAAAATCGGTTGAGGTTAGGTTATCGTGCAGATATCGCGGCTTTTGCATTGGAAATCACGCAACTGCCAGTCTCGTCGTTCCTTGTAAACGAAAGAAAGGTATTGTAATCGGTCGGAATTAACATAAAACTCGTCGCATGCGACCATATGGCCTGAATGTTGAATAAACGAGACTAGAGCGCGATCTATGTGATTCTAACCGTTTAGGCGGAAACTAATGATTGTAACCAGAGCCGAGATATATGCCAATATTACTTTGCTCGACAAAGCGTATAAGATGAGGAGAGAATCGCGATAAGGTAGAACAAGAGACAGATATTCTCTACGTAAAGCAAGTCTGTCAACTAGATTGAAATCCTATAGCTATAACTACAGTGAATCCATATTCTGGCGAATTGTCTTTTCACAAATGAAGCTTCTGAAGAACGGAATTGATACAATAACTACTGTTCATTCATAACTACTGTTGTAAGAATCTATATATTTGTCTATCTATATCTATATATATCGATCTATATATATTTGTCAGAATGTCATTTTATCAAAAAACCCATCCTCTGTAATCATAGTTTAACGAAGGCTATAAATAGCCAACTAATATTTGCAGTAATAAACTTCACTTTCGAATAAAGTATACGCTCTATAAATTGTAAATTGATAATTTCGTTATTATATCATTTTTCTTAGTCTAAACTGAATTCAGTGAAAAGAGCTTTCAAATGAATTACACACTTCATTAGTTTATGAATTATATTCGTTACCATACGTACAAAAGAAGGGTGACTGGTTTAAAAATTCAAAGGGTAGAACCTCCAAGCTCACGATTGGAAACAGATTCAGTTCAATGGTTTAATTTGCCATTTAATTGAATTCTCTGGCAATTTCAGCGAACTGTGGGCTTTAGAAGTGTCCAGCATTCAAAGGCAAGACCTCCTCCATCTTTCTCTTTCTTTCAGTTCCAACCTCAAGTAATTGACCTGTTAATTCGACGCTATATTTACATGCTAGCAAGGGATTCAGACGACTTCATTGCGTTAAATTCGCAATTTAGCAAACACGAATGTCTCAATCAATTTGTAGTTCGAAACAAATAAAAGATAATCAATTTTTCAAAATAACAATCGATATGTTCAATGCATTTGTCGATGCATTTGATCGTTATGTTCATTTAGCATTTTTATAATAAAAGCGTAGAACACATGTACATACACATAATATTCCATGAAATGATTTATACAGACTATGAGTCTCGTTTTATCATATTATAAAAGAATGAATTTCTCCCAATAAATGTAACTTCATACAAAATCTCGTTTAAAAAATTCAGTTTTTATTCTCATCAAATTAATTTAATATCGGAATATGTCATTTTAGTCGTTATAAAAATTTTATGTCAAAAAGCGTTCACAGATACATATATAAATAAATGTCCAATCCTATGCATTTATTTAAATCATTATTTAAATTCATAATTTATGAAATCTGAACTTAAATATTTATTAACAATATTCTGACGAATATGTAATGAAAGATAAAAGCAGCTTTATTTTTTTTATAGGATGGCTCATGCTTTTTATTCATTTTATGTTTTTTTTATGAATGCCAGGTTTTACTACTCAGAAGCGAAGAAGCGAAGAAGCAAATATACGTTACCTTGCATGGAAAAACGTTAGATACATATAAAAGTCATAACGTAGCTATTTACACATGGGGAATATTTATTTTTGTATGAAATATTTTTGCTTCTGAATTCTCATTATAAATGTACGTCCATTTCCTACGTTAAAGTACGTCTCTGCTTTGAAAACCTTCATTTAAATATAACGGTTAACAAAATATTATTAGAGAAATATTAAAACGAGACGCTAAAAGAACATTTTAATAAAGTACAAATGATTATTTGTTCTTTATTAAATTGCACTGCTGTAACTCTAATTTTATTAAATTCTAAATGAATCATTTATAAACTGAACCGGAATATAAAATTTTATTCCGCAAAAATCATAAAGTTGAAAGTTAGGAACGAATAACAAATGAATAACCTAGTTTCATTAAAAGGCACGTGGTTAAGGTACGCCAATCCGCGTAATAACTTTGACACTCCAATTATTATAAAATATGTATCCTTAAGGGATTTTTTTGCGCGAATGCAAAATACTTTTCATACGTGCAACTGAATAAATGGGGCGTGATTTTCAATATTTCTTTTTGTAGAATTTATAACAAAGTAACTTTTTCACAAATGTTTTCGCTAACATTTTTACAACGTAAATGTCTTCTTTTGTAATTAATAATTTCAACATTTCTCTGAACTTTCTTCGTTGCGATAAAAAAATATACAAAGCTTATGACGTGCTTGTTTAAAAATATTTATACGGAACAAGACTTTGAATTTGTCAGACCAATCGTCCTAACGAACGAATAAATTAAACGACTTGTAACAAAAAATTATTCCTGTCCATGTTTCTCTTTGTAAAAGTAATTCAAGGCAAGTTAGATGAATCGCTGTGTACCCTATTCGCGTAGCATGTGCTTTAACGACCAGCGTGCAAGCGTTAACGGTGTGCTTTAGTTTCTCTCTGGTTGTGTCAAGTGTTTAAGTAATGAGCATATACTCACTTCGGGCGGGTGGCATACGATCGACACGCACCAGTCCGGCCTCGAATTATAGCAGATGCAGTAACTGCAAACCGAAAGTCCGTCCTCAAGCGTAAGAGCATGTCGAATGGTTTCTCCTTGAAAGTCAGCACAGCTGCTGTTTGTAGCATCTGAAAACGATTCTCAGCTTGAATATCTTTGCCATTCGACGGTCGTACGCGCAGTTACGTTAACCGTTTCAACGCCACTCAGCGTGATCATGCTGTACGCGTAGTGTGGTGAACTGTGTCGCGATGTTTGGTTACGATTGTCAATTCACAACGCGCTCGGTTCCGAACGTAGCTTGTCGCTAGTCTATCAGAGTTTCCTCTCGTAATTACTTTTCTTTCAAATAATCGTAAACCAAATAAAGAAAAAACTAATGTATAAATTACCTCTTGAATTGGAAAACCAATTACAGAACGTCACACAAACAAAAGGTAAAGCACGAATATTTGGCAACCTTTTGACTCTTTAGTGTAACGTTTCTGATATAGCTGATGAAGTGAAGCGTGAACGCGTTGAACGGTATGATTCGACAAAAAAAAGGAGCAGTGCAATCGAGTTGATCGGCACTTCTCGTAAATAAATAAACGAAGCGCTATTGCGCTTCATGGTACAATCCGATACGGATTTTTAAAACATCCCTGATACTGAAACGGCTAATAGCGTTACGAAAACGATCGTGCCAGGAAATTTTTGTTCAACGGATCCGCATTGCGGCTGCCACGATGCTTCTACGTAGCATTGATGCTTCATCGATGAAGCACGATTGAAATTGGATATTCGATTTCTTACTGGGGAGAGAGTTTTCATATCGTGTTTACTGTTTCACTTCGCAAGTGTGCTTTACAGTATACGTTAGAACTTGAAATCGAGCTATTTGAGTTAAAGTCGCTTGTAGCTTGAAATGACGTTTAAAGGATATAAGAATAATAGAAGGCTAAAATTCAAAAGTGTATATATACATTACTAATATATAATGCCTATAATATATAATATAATAAATAATAATGCCTATATATTGACTACTTTATCAATTAATTAAATCCGTGCATATCAAGTTTTCTATAATTTAGTACTTTCGTGTAACTACAGAAATTTGATGCAATATAAAACTTGATTAAAACAGCGATTCATTAGGAAACGAGAATAATGATGCAAATATTTTTTGTAGCCATTATATAGGATTTCGATCGCATAATTAATCAGTATCAACTTACCATTCTTTAACGGAAAAGCGTAAAGAGGGACAGGCGGTACAGAGACCGCAATTATGATCACTTGCAGACAGAATCTCCAACAGTACATCTTCTTAGTCGTAATCAGATCAGATGCGATCAGATGCGTAAA
The DNA here is from genome assembly GCF_051014615.1 of Bombus vancouverensis nearcticus. NCBI lineage: Eukaryota > Metazoa > Arthropoda > Insecta > Hymenoptera > Apidae > Bombus > Bombus vancouverensis. Next base: position 220,938 of record NW_027468952.1, read on the forward strand.
AGAAGTTTAGCAGTAATGTAGGTACCGCACTAGCCAGAAGTATCTGCGACAGAAATCAGAATACACTCGTTTTCGCATGGTTGGATCAATTTCGCGTGGGACTAACCTGATTGAACCTAACGCGGGATAATTGCTCAACTCACGACCTTAACCAGCCCGCTTGATTCTCTGTAAATGCTTGAAATTGACGCTTGGATTCTTTCCAGATTAACTAGCTTTGCCCTCCCCCCCTCCCGTTATCTATTTTCTTAGATCGACTTAAACTGCCGCAACGTATTATCTTTCTTCTTTTCTTTTCTTTTCTTTTCTTTTCTTTTCTTTTCTTTTCTTTTCTTTTCTTTTCTTTTCTTTTCTTTTCTTTTCTTTTCTTTTCTTTTGATCTTTTAAAGCCCTAAATCGCTGGCTATTATATTTTGTACACTCAATTACTCTGTAAGTCATAAGTACATATGTTTTACAATGTTATTTGTCATATTTCAGTTAAACCCCAAAAAAGCCAGAAATATATTTGCAGCGTGTTTTAACGCGTCCCTGGCAAAGATCTCAAAAACGAGTTGCGACACAATTTAAAGCGACAAATAGCACCGCGTGTCTCGTTGTGGTAACACACGGTTCGCCAGCTTTTTAAAAGCGCTCTCCGTTTGCTTTTTCCTCTCTTCCCTGTCTCTTCGTTTTTGCTTAACGAGCAAAACCATTTTCGCGAGGACGAGAGTACGGAAATGACGTACTGGCAATTTTGTTTTGCGATAATACAAGCAGCTCGGTTTCAGTGAATTAAACTTGGCCCCAAGCTTCTACTTATCCCTACCTTCCTTTCCTTTATTTTCCCTTCTATATCGGTTTTGCGGTTTTCCACATTTCCATCACAATAAACCATGTTTTTTCTCGATTTTACATGTTAGCCAATGATTCACGGCAAAAGCGTCGACTGTAAAAATATTTGTAGTTGCAATAGCAACAAGTATGTTTTCTCAAATAGAAAATATTGGCAGCGTACACGCTGGCAAAACAATTCATGAATAGCTCGTCCTCTGCTTGTTATTTGTTTCGATACTGTTAGCAAACAAATTCATGAAACATACTGGTATAGCGTAAAATGAACATAAAAGTTTTGCGTACACTTGAGAGCTGAACTTTGGCTGTTATACGTATATTATATATATACGCACACAGTTATGTATATGTATATATATATAGAAAATTCCTTAGAACTTTGAGCTTAATAACATATTAAAATCATTAACATTAAGGAGGTGAACTTTACTTACCAATTACCAAAGTTTCTTCCGCCAAATAATACATAAAAATTGAAAAAGATAATGTAACTAGTTTTAACTTTTTTTTGTGTTATAATTTGAATCACTCGATTTATCCGACTGAGGATGGTCGATCGCAATCTCAATTTATACATATTCTCATCGCATGAAATAGATCACATGAGGGATTTTCAAAAGTCGATGGAATATTAATGGCGATTAATTATTTACAGGTGTATTCTGTGCGGCTAAAGCAGTCACCTAATGAATTATTGAGTACCAGGAATGTTAGCGGTAAACAGGATTGCGGCTATGAATGATTCTCTAATGTGTATATTAGAGATGAATTTGATAATTTATCCTCATAATATGCAATCCGCTTTTAAGTGGAAATCATAATTAACAATTTCTGTTTGATCAAATATGAAGAGCAGATAAATCGATACGCTTAAATCAATATTAGAATTTCTTAACATTTTTATCAAATATTTTAGCACTGTAGAAGCGTCGTAGTAGAGAAATATTAGGTTGTTCCAAAAGTTTCTTTCGTTTTATAAGAAAGTAATAGATGTACAACATTTTTCGTTTTATATTATTTTATTGAATTACGTGTGATCCACCTTTTTCCAATTTAATATAAAATAATATAGAATAACATAACTGTCATTTCTTTATAAAACGAAAGAAACTTGGCACAACCTAATAGGAATTTACTTTTATTATCCATTATAAAAATGGATTGTTAATCCTCTAGGAGATACGAACAATATAATTGCAATTAATAAGGAATAAGCTAGCATAACTTAAACCAGCTTTTGCAGAAAGCTATTAGCTGAAGATGTTTATTAAACAATGACAACATGAATTTTCTTAAGTACCCCATTTGGTACTTAATCTACTTCGTAAGTACTGTGTGTCCTAGCCTTCAAAGGATGCAATTTTAACCAGAATGTTTCACATTACCTACCCGTATTGTTTCCTTGTAATATAATTTATATTTACATTATCTACGTTACGTTACATTCTACGCGTTAATGTAATGTGATTTTTATTTCTAATCGAAGTTATTTAAAATTTGTAGTATCTCAATAAAAAATTAACAGCCTGCAAAAACTTCACAGAAGCATTAGTATCTTCGAAACTATTGAATTCAAATGGCTAATATTCTTTAACAATATGCACTCGACGACGTTTATCGAGAGAAGTGATACTATTATGTGACGTAATAGTTAAACTTTCAATTCATATACATATATCGTTTATGAAAAAGTAGTCATTCTGCTTTTGTGATCTGTGACACACTATAAATTCTCATAAGCTAACTAACGCGTAATCTTCTGTAACGTATTAATATAATATAGGTATGTATATCTCGACTTTGAGCAACCAATTGGTGATAAATAAGCTTTAGTACATACTTCTTACACGTAACAAGAGACCAGTTAACATCTCTGCTCTTAAAAGAAAAACGAAAGAAACTCTGAAAAGCTGCAGAGTTCAGGTCGAATAACACCAGCTCAGATAAATGACCCTCTAACTTACCTTTGTCCTCATCGACGTCAGTGATTTTAAAGCTAGTTATAAAGTGCACTTCTCAGCCAGCGTCCACGGCAGTCAATATTATTTAACGGGTCTTAACGCGATGTAAAAAGGGAAAAAGGAGGAAAGAAGGAACAGGGAAGCAAAGAGAAGAAACGAATTTTTCATTTTCTCGAAACTGGATCAAGTTTCAGGCTGCTCGCCAAAGAGTCTGTAGCTAACGAGACAAGATTAGACAAACCACGCTTTAAAATTTCCACAGAACTATAATAATCCTCGAAATCAATACAATTTCAAATCGATCCATCGCCTGATTAAAAAATGAAATAGGATGAAGCTCACTAGTCGGCCTTTGAACTTTCAATAGTGCTTACGGCTCGTATACTCTAGTTTGAATGCTACAATGTAAGCCAAGTCAACTGTAACTAGCGTTCGTGTGATTGTCGCTATCTATTATTCACGCGTTACACGTTCACCAGACAAACGCGTCTACCGGTTGACATTGTTTTCTGTCCTGAGCTTCAAAGCAATTATGTTGCTTCGTGTAATCAAATCTCGCCAAACTAACGATAAGTTCTTGTTTGATCTTACACAGTTACTAAAACTATACAAGTTAAACCAATCTAGCCTAAACAAGTAATGTCGTTATATATTCTTTTTTAAATCTATATATTGTTTAATAAATCGTGGTTAGGATATAGTAGCTGACAAAAATATTCGGACAAATATATTTGTAGAAACATTTTAGGAGTGTATTATGCATAGTGGCACCATTTAATACTGTACTGTGACTATCATGGTCGTGTTGGTATTATTCGAAACTAATCTGAAAATCTGTATGGAATTTGTAAGATATTTAGTACGAGTACTGTGCATTACTGATATGTACACAACCGAGACGAGATAACGAAGGTACTGCTCTCCATCGTTCATCGCTACGCGTTGCTAATAGCAACGTATAATGCATATATATCTCGCAAAGACCATAAAAGTACCCAATGGAACCACGTTTAATATTTGATAATAATGTCCCATTACAGTTTCGTCATTTTCAATTAATTAAACACGACCCTCTCTTTAAAAATTAGAAGATAAAATACGTAATACAAATCTACTCGAAATCTTTTAAACCTTACGGACGACTACTTATGGTCTTTAAAAGCAGCAGGGATTAGCAGAATATTAACTGCGGATTTTTCTTGGACCGCAGCATGCAATATGGAATATGGTTATTAAAATGTACACTGAAAATTTCATATCCATAAGATACTCGTGCTTGTAGAACCTTGAAAATGAATTCTTAACCCAAATAGTCGACCGCGATACTCGAGAAATTTTGCGAAGCTGACGTCAATACCAATATGTACCGTCGTTGTGCTATTATTTCGTGATAAGCCGTATTGATTGCACTTCCATTTCACGGAATTAATTTTTCCACACAAAAAGTGATAACGATAATCGAAAAAGGAAAAATATACTACCACTTTTCGTATCAGCATACACAAGCGCACTCGATTTTACACGAGTATACAATTTGCAAATTCGACGGAACGATCGGATTTAATTATTTTTTCGATATTTCAGGCATCAAGTTCTATTTACACATCGAACGTTGAAATACGGCGAAATACAAAATGTACAAACCACTCTGGACATTAATTAACTTTAAACGTTATTGATTAATTAAAGAAACCAACCATTGTGTTGATTTTTACACTTTGAAAAATTGTTATCCACTTTTGCTTTGTTTAAAAATTGAAAAAAAAATACGTTTATTGTAAGTCACGAGTATCTCTTTTATTTATTTAAACTTTAGATCAAATATTACAATTTATAAATATATCATTTATTTAGATATACTTGTAATATCTGTTTTATAAGTTTGTACAACCATTTATCTATTTATCTATTTTATTTGCACATAATCTTTAAAGACTGATTTTGTAAAGAATAAAAAATTGTGATTCTATTTAAAAACGATCGTGTCAGACTCAAGTGATAAGCGATATATATTTCAGCGATATATATATTCAGATTTCACCATCACATGAACGGTGCTATTGGAAACGTTTCACAATGGACGTCTTACAAGCGCCTGCGATGTCCGTCATATGTAAAGCTATACCACTGAATCACGGCCGCCATTTAGTGATTAAGGTCGATCACTTAGAGCTGTTAATCCGACATAATGGCGAGCAATACATCGAAGACATTATTGGAAACACAGTTACAGTTCAATTTCATTGAGCTTATTCGCAAATAAATGTGTACAATATATTTTAGAGGTTTTAAATATTACTGCTGACTAAACTTCGCGTCTGCGCATCATCTTTCTTTAACTTTTTTTGCATTTTCTTATCGACGCATGAAGACGAAATGCGTAAATTTTATTATTTATTTAAACATTACTATATTATGCTCAAAGTAGCGGAATATCGTTTTATTATCAATATATGAAGAACTAAAAGAATTAAAAAAGAATTTAAAAAATATGTAGTTCAATCAATACTTCGTGTATTTTTCTATCTCCACAAGACAATATCCGGACCAGTTACGCTTACAGTATCAACAAAGATTTGTCCAGCCATACGGAATAAGTCGTACTCAGTAGTTTAAAAGTATTAACCGCACGAACTCCAGAAACACTTTTGAAGTAACTTTCGAACCAATAAATCCCCGAACTAAGAACTGTCATATTTCGTTTCTATTTATCGAATATTGTTAGAAAATGCAAAAAAAAAAGAAGTTAAATAGAAAAAGTACTTGGAAACTTAAAAGAAAAAATCTCGAAAAATCTCTTAATACTTTTTACTGTCGTCTTGAGACGCACCATATGTTAAGCTTCTTCGTAGTTACAACTTTTACCGCAGATGTAACGAACTGACAAATGCTAAATTTTAAATAAATGTTTTTAAATAAATGTTTAAAATAATACATTAAATGTATTAACTTTGTTGCGCAGTTTCATTTAATTTCTTACGATATGGAGGGTTTAATTACGTTTAAGATATCTATTTGAATCTTTTAAATTCGAAGTTTTTTAAAAAATTACCTTAAACTTTATAAAATTAAATCGTCTTTCCACTTTGTTGTATCATAAAACAGTCGTCTTAAAATATTCTATATTTTCCTCGTCTTAAAAAATCTCCCTACAGAAAGAATAAAGAAGAATAAATTCCCATACGTTAAATTTCGCGTGATTGATGGAATACATAACGATAACGAGAACTAACTAGCGACAACAAGCAACCATTAGCAAGGACAACTGGCGACTATAACTGTCGTCTCTATGATGTATGGCGACTAAGGAGAACAGCCAGCAACTACGGATTACATGTAACAACCAACTGCCCCACTTCTAAAAGGCAACTAACTTGCAAACCCTTTGATGGTTTCTGTAGCGTGATATACCCCTTGAACGTGGTTAAAGAATGTGGTCGCCGCTGGACGGCGGTTTGACAGCAGAGCGATCTCGCCAATTCAAAGCTTGACATTACAAACTACCGAGAATCATTAGGCTCGTTATCGAGCATCTAGCTTTCAGAAGGTGCTTTATCATATGATATGACTTCGCGATATTTTTATAGCAAGAAGAATGGCCAACCTCTAACAAAACAAATTTTTACTAAGTGCTGCATGTGAGCTGCAGGCCGGCCTACTAGGGAAATTTGACGAATGAATAAACTAAAATATATACGAATATATACGTTATATCATAAAATGCCCGCATTATGTTCTCTAACACCATAGAGGAAGCTAAATTTATATATTAAAAAATTGGAATACCTGTTATAAGAGAGTTAATTAAATTCTAACCTATCGATGACTCCATAAAAACCTTTATTTCCTAAAAATGTATATCTTCCAAATTCTCCTTAGAAAGTATCATAGAGAAAATATGAAACCTGAAAAGTACATCACGCTGATGCCTCGATCAACCCTCGTGCTTCGCAGTCCATGTGTCCGAGCGATGAATTCCCTCCAAATAAGGAAAAACCAAAGGGAGGTCTTCTTCGAAGGACGTGAGAGGGTAAGGGAAGCAACGGGAACGATGATCACGCGATATACTGGCGGCGTACGTATAGAACGGCTGTTGCGAGAGAGTTCGCAAGAAACAAGAAGAAAAAAGGAATCGTAGGCCGACGCGATTATACGCTGTCGACGGACAAACAGCGACTGAGCCTAACTGAAACGAACTCTGTCGCAGTATGAGCACGGGCTACGTTCGCGGGTCGATCGAACACGTTCTGCGCCTCTCCTCGGCACCGGCGTCAAAACCACCCCCGACGAGCGCAACGCACTGGTGCACATGCAATATTAACCACTGGTCTTTCCTTTTTCGCGCGATATTATATCAGCACCTATGATACCATTTCAAAGACCGCAATCAAAACATTAAATACCGCATTAAAGCCATACAATAATTCGCAATATTCATTCGTAAACGTTATTGTATATGTACTTAATTAATCGTTATTATGTTTCGAATGATTTACTACCTCGTATTCCATAAGCAGATATATGGTTCATTTTCACCTCAAGTACGATATAATTTCTAACAAATGTTTATAATTCACAATGTAAAATATTTATAATTCATTGGAAATATTTTTCTATCACGGTATAGTGGTCAAATTTCACATAAACCACAAACATATGGTAGTCAGAAGCTATACTCACGACATGACAAATCATGAAGATGTCATGAAAAATGGCATCCGTCCATATATATTCAAACGCAACGAACAAGTTCGAACTTTTCGAGAACAAACGATTTGTTCGATAACATCTGTCGCGAGCTTCTCTTCCTTTAACGATAACAATTGACAACTAAAGCTCGAGAGGCTCGTAAGGATGAACAGCGACGAGTATCTAGAAGCTATGTACTCACCTGGGCAAGGAGACTCCAACACCAAGGACGTTGGAAGTTTCGAGAAGCGATGATGGAAACTGAAGTAGCACGTCAGGTCAACTCCGGCGAAAACTGCTAAAGAAAGAAAAATCCAACTAATTTGTTTCCAACGATAAAATGAAATTAATTTGTTTCACAAATTATTAACTGGATATTATTCAAAAATTATTCAAAATTCGCTTGATTGATTCACGGCCCGGGACATTTGGGTCATACCATTTTGGTAATGGACGAAAATGGCAGAAGGAAGAACGACCGTTTTTTTCATATTTCTCTTTCCCCGGGAAACGATGGAATGCCCGAGCACCTTGTTTCATTTCCTCTCGACATCAATTTCAATCTTTTTAAACGAAATATAATCTGAACGATGAAAAGTTCATTCAAATAATGCTTCGCGCCAGACACTCACGAAAATTAAGAAGAAACACGGAAAATTCGCGAATAAAACGGATTTCTTTGTCCCAGTGAGATAATAAACCTCGTTCACGTATTGGTTTTTGAAATCAATATATCCACCAATGTGCACTCGTTTAACAAGGGTGATGGAACGTGCCAAAAATCTCTCAAGAGGGTCTTGGCAACGGAAGAGTCGAAAACGTCACAATTATGAATGAAAAATTCGAATAGTTGCTGATTTTACAGTCGAAACCGATAAAGAACTCCAGATATTCCCCCAATTAATTTACAATAAATTCGCGAAAATGATCGATTGCTGACGTCATTGTATTCTAGAAAGATTGTAAAACGATAAGAATTTATTGAAAAAACTTATATTCGATGATAACACTTCTAATAAGAGTACTAAGAGGAGCGATTCTGTACTCACCTTCCTGCCTCGAAGTACCGAACGCAATTAACCGTCCGCCCAGGATGGAACCGTTCGGAACTTTTGTAAGTCACTGCACGGCCGCTGCTTATGGTGGAAATGTAATAGATATAAGTACAGAGCGCGTGAGCGAACTAAAAACGCGATAGAGAAGTAGAGAGAGGATGTTCCGTCCTTGTCTAATGACGCGCACTTGTACAGGAAATATGTAACAGGGGTATACGAGCAGCGTCAGTGTCCACTAGTGTGCATGCCTGATTAAACAAGGACAGGAAGTATCTATACATGGTGTTCTCTTTCTATTTCCATGTTGCATCCATCTTACTATACAGTACACACACTCAGCTATTCTATCATTATATTTGTGCGTTGCTTATGTGTGAACCAAACATTTCCATGGCAACAAATCGTTTGTCTCTTGTTTGATGCTCGGTTTTCAACGGAGTTGAAAGAATTTTTTAAGAGAAACGTAATGGACGGGTTGTTTTTAAAGTAATAAACGGAAATTCTCGTATCCATTGAGAAACGATAGGCGATTTGAAAGTGTCACTATGAACGGTGATTTATCGATGCAAGGTAGTATGAATAAGATATTTTATAATCTGCGAAAAAAGGTAAGGAATATTCTAGATTTTAGATTTTAGATTTTAGAATTTCCACGTCACAGACGAGTGTGTTTTGTTATTTGATTTGTAATATTGCTGCAGTTCTCTTAATAGCTGTTCGTTTCATGCGATACTCGCACATAGTATCTATGACTTTTGCTTCTAACAATTTTTATAATTAGGCTGTATCAAATATTTTTAACGTTCGTGTTTCATGAAAAATCATGTGTAACTCGTTGAATTCGCAAATGTAACAAAAAATTACATGAAAAAACTTATATTATTGTAATGAAAAAATAATTATATTAGGAGGAGAGTCGTATTTCGGAACGTCATCGGAACATATTATACCTTGTATGTGATTATTTGGAACACAATGGGTGAGTATATTATAATTAAAATATATTCCTAGTTCCAATTCTCTTGAATAGTGTCAGTGACCAATCGAAATAGAAATCAGTGGACATCGTGGAAAGAGAAGGCGAAACCAAATTTGAAAATTCGACATCGGTAATTCAGTAGTTAAGAATAACTCAATCGATAATGTAGATTAACTAGTTATAAACAAATATATGAAATATAAATTCAAATTATTCTTATCCATCTAAAAATTGGAAATTAAAGAGCAGAAGACAAGAAATTATCTTCGAGGATTTATATAGTAAATACATTCTTTTGCCTGTCTTACCTAGAGATAAAACAGTTGTTTGATGGTTATCTTATAGTGTTCAGTCATTGCGAAAAATATTTTTAATCAGTTAAAAACTATAATTAATTAAAAACTACATTTCTTTAGGTATATAGACATTAGCGATGTATTATTCCGGGAAGCTCGTCTATCTCCCGAACATCGGGTCTGCGACAACATCGATTTGGAAATTATCGTTGCAGAGTATGAAAATTATTACAAGATGAAATTTCAAAAATATCCCATATTGTGTAAGAAAATAACTGGAAGGGAAATGACGAGGGAAGTGACAAATGCAAGCAAAACGTAAGAATTTAAATTATTTAACGATATTAAACGGTATTCAACGTATCGTATTCAACATATCGTATTCAACGTATCGTATTACAATATGATCCAGTGTTTGTAGAAGTATTGAGACAAAAGCCAAATCTGTTAGTAAAGAAGCGAGAAGTGAGCCTGTGAAAGAGACGAATCTACAGCAGAAGATAACTGATGACAATACGAATCATATTAATCTCGCAATGACAGTGACGTCACTATTCCCCAATGAGAGTGATGGACGTTCATCAGAAGAGCTATTTAACGTCCCAATGGAACAATCCATGCAATCGAAGATATTGAAATGCATTGAAAAGCTTTATTCAGATAATCCGGAATTACGAAAGATTGCTGAGGACATCTCATGCGTAAGTTATTTTCGATTAATATACGTATCGTAAAGCTTTTAAACGATAAAATTCCCGTCGATAAACCGTCCAACGTATATCGACGATGACGTGATTTCAGTAACGCTTCAAATATCAAATTACGTAACGTTTACTTAATATAGAGAAGACGCCATTTTATCTTTGTATCGTCACAGGAGATCATAGTAAACAAATTAAATGTACATTGGGATGACGTTATAGGCCTAGAAGAATGTAAAACCGCTGTTAAGGAGGCCATTGTGTATCCCCTTGAGTATCCTATCTTTTTTGATGGCCCGTTTTCCCCCTGGAAAGGTATTTTGCTGTACGGCCCACCTGGTACAGGTAAGATACTCGCATTCTTTTCATTTCTGTACGTGTTTACAAGAAATATACAAAACAGGGAAAACGATGTTAGCGAAGGCAGTCGCGACAGAATGCCATTGCACCTTTTTTAACATAACTGCCAGCTCATTGGTCAGCAAATGGAGAGGCGATTCCGAGAAGTATATACGTGTAAGTTGCTTTGTCTATGTAAGTTTCTTTGTTCCTTTGTCTATGAAGGAGAGATTCTAGGTATAAAAAGATTTGATTTTATTTTTCGTCATTTATATATAAATAGAATAGTTGTTTGGAAAACGAAATGATATCATATTCGTGATGAGGCAATGAATTTAAGGAATTTCGAATATAATATTTAATGAATAATATATTTGTTAAACTGAACAGGTTTTATTTGAACTTGCCTATAGTCATTCGCCTACAATTATTTTTATCGACGAGATTGACTGGATCGCCACAAATAAAGGAGACTGTATATTGTCTGAACCTGCAAAGAGATTCAGATCAGAACTTCTTTCTAGATTGGATGGATTAGTGTCTAATGAGAATTCTAATGTAGTTCTTCTGGCTACAACTAATTCCCCTTGGTACGTATATCACGTTATTTCAATGTTTTCTAAGTTGAAAATATCGTAATATTTCTCCAAATTCCAAATATGTTATTGTGTTGTTTGAAGTATTCCTTCATTATTATTAGTATAATAGAACGATAATATTTATTGTAAATATGTTATTAGGGGCATTGATGCAGCTTTACTCAGGCGTCTCGAAAAGCAAATATACGTATCATTACCCAATGAAGTTGCTCGACTTGATATATTCAAATTATACCTTAGCAACCACTTATTAGAAAATACAGATATTGTAAACCACATAGTAAAATGTACTGAAAGATATTCTTGTGCAGATATAAAATTGCTTTGTAAGCAAGCGTGGCTACTAGAAATAAGCCCGATATGGAGGAGACTTGAAAAGAAAGAAACACCTGTTACCACTTTGAAATATGAATTAAAAAGTTATGAAATATTAGCAAAATTGTTAAAAAAGATGTCACCTACAGTTATGCAAATAGATAAATATGATACATGGAACAAATAAATACGCAATCGTAAGGACAGATATTGAAAAATATAAATAAATGGATTATCGTTCGAGAAATCATTCGCATGTGTGTGCATGTGTGTATGCGCGCATGTGTGTGCGCGCATGTGTGTCCGCGCATGTGTGTCATGTGTGTCATGTGTGTGCGTGTGTGTGCGCGCACGCGCTATAGTTTAAAATGTTCGGTTGTATTATATCCTTGTATTATATATGTCGGAGATGAAAGGAAAACCGGAGCCTTCCCTTTGCAATTTTGAGGAAGCCTTCTAATGCTTTAGCCTAGATTTTATCATAACTGTAATTAAGCAATTGTCATTTGTAATTGTTTGATATTTGTGAAAGCGAAAGTGGGTTCGAGGTGACAACTGGTCGCCGAACGTAGCCACGGTCACGGGATAAACGTTTTGCCTGACGAAGGTGTGGATCGGTTGTATTGTTCTCCCTAGAAATCACATAGAATTGTACTTTAGAGATGTCGATATAATGGGACACACGTTGTATTAGGAATCAATCTCCAGACAGAAACTGCCTAGTAACGGCGTTTGAATCTTTCTCGATGTTTCCAAAGAGTATACAACAAACTTTTGACAGAAATTGCCTAGCAACAACGATTGGAACCTTCTCGATGTTTCCAGCGAGCATATAACAAACAAATGCAGTCGTATAGCGAAAAAGATTTTCATCAGATATTCATTCGTGTGATCGCCTTGGAAAGTGATACATCGAGCAATTTACCGAGTGTCTCAGCAATTGTATTTTGTGTTTAAAATTATTCTACACATAGTAAAGAGTTATCCCGTTGACCGTGGATTCGTTTGAACCCCGGAACATTGTTAATAGCGTTAATTAAATTCATTATTCGTGAAACCTATCAATCGTTAATCTCATTATACGTTAAATTCATTATTCGTAAGACATATTATTCGTTCCTCTTATTGTTCGTTAAACTTATTAATCTTTAATCTAATTATTAGTTAAACTTATCGTTTGTTAATCTTATTATTTATTAAACTCATTATTTATAATATTTTGTAAAATCTTCTTTATTCGCGTTATATATTCTCTGTTTCGAAAAACAATGGCTAATTCAAAGAAAGGATCATTACGCGCCTTAAATCCTAATTATAACCCGACATATATATGTGAGTGTATTTTATCAAAAATATGTTTTTTAGTTTTTCTTATCTTAGTAATTATTTTTAAAAAAATAAAGTCTTATATGAAAATAAAGCTGTTCTTTATTTCAAATAATTGAAGTAAATAAATACAATGAGTTTTATATTTTATATTATCTTATATTAATATCTTATATTTATCTTATATCTTATTATAATATCTTATTTTAATATCTTATATTATCGTTATATTGTTATTGAAAAAATTGATATAATCAACAGTTCTTCCTGTTCTCTTGATTGTTTCTTGCTTGTTTCAAACCATGATAATAACCTACAAAAGAAATAACATAGTCCATTGAAAATTTAATATACAATAAAATACTTATGTGAAATAATTACCTGTGTGAAAACCACTAATATACCATGACATCAACATACTTGAAAGTGCGTCTGTATCATTATCTGGTAATCTAGTACATTTTATTAAAATTTCGTATTTTTTTTTCCAAATAAAATGTTAAACTTATTCCAAATTACTTATTAATATTAGAAGTATTCAGCATTCCATTAGAATTTTTAAATTGTACTTACTTGGCCATTAATTGTGGTGGTAAAGGAGGTGCAGGTGGCATTATATCAGTCATCGAATTGAAAGATGGTCCCGGTATGAAGCGATGTTTATACGCATTTGCTTCTTCAGAGTCACAATCCATTTTTTCTACATTATATTTTTTCGAATTTACATTTGTAGAAAAATTAGTCTCACAAGTCTCGTCGTTCTCTTCATTGAATTTCTCTTCCAAAGCTTTCTTTTGTTGTGCTATTTGACTTTGCAAACCTTCTGATTCTAAAAGAGAACTCAACTCGACTTTCTCTGTATTACCATAGCCTAAACACAGAGTAAAAGAAATTTTTGTCATTTAATAGAATGACTGAGTGCCATTCAGTTACTGTCCTTACAGGCAATGTATTAGAATTTCCCGTGCATAAATGTATATGTATAAATGTTTGCCTTGATATATGTAGTAATAATCACTCGTCTAATGAGGAGAATTATATTCCAAGCAGCTAATAATGAACAATAAGTAACATGCATGTTTATGGTTCATGACCCTATATCCCACTATATCATCTATGGGTCTCCCCATAGACATTGACAGGTACTCCTGCCCAGTTAAGGACCTGCTGAATGACACTGTGATAGACTATGCGAAAGCCTTTACTTCATATATATATGTATTTTTAGTACATTTCTTAATTGACATAACCATCATGCTAAAGGTATTACCTACAAATTTTACAACACACGTGCCATTGTTTTCGTAAATTTTTTATATTATAGCTTCATAAATTTCTCCATCCTCTGAGTATATTGCACGACAAGGTGCTCCTATGATCCATTTCTATAGAGAAAAGATGTGTATACAAATAAATATAAGTAAATAGCAAAATAAAATGATTTGCTTCTTAATCAATATATTTAATAATATTCTGTATCAAATTTGTAATATTCTATCAAAATCACAACCTTGTGTAATTTACTTGCGTGTTTAGGCTGCTTAAGATTTTGTAGGTTTTCTTTCGGTTGAGAATTTCCAACATCCATTCCCATTCGCTTGATAACTTCTTCTTTTGCTAAATTTATTGCTTTATCATATGCTTCTATTAATGCACTATCATCCCAAACATTATCATTGGCTGTGTCTGTATCCTTTTGAGATAGCAAATTATACGTTATTAATATTGATACAAGTATTTTATTATCAAACTATTGCAAATTATCATATATGTCATTTTTCAAAAATTGACTAAAAGGTAATGGATACTGTTAATTACTATTATGCTAAGATCTTGTACTAAAATAATGTTAAAACCATTACGTTTCCATTACCATACATACGTTTCCATTTCCTCGTATAAAAAGAACATTCATATCATCTGCCATTTTAAAATAACATCATTTAAATATTGAATTTGCTTCTGAAATATTAATTTGTCTCATTTCTTTAACTCTAACACATTCTAAACAATGATGACATTATACCAACTATAATACTAAAAATCTATTCCCCATTCATTCGAAAGATTATTTTTTGAAGCAAGATTAACATTGAATGTTCCCAGACTTCAATAACTGTATTTTACTTTCTTTACAATATCTAACAATATATTAGAATACTATAAAAAAATATTGTATGCACAAAAAACTGTTTATAGCGAAATAGCAAAAGAATTAATCACATATTATAACTAAAACGGGATTGTTAAGTAAATTATATTATACTGCATATGCGTTAGTGTTTCAGCTGGTAAATATAGTTTTTATATCTGAAGATAAATAAGATTTAATTCTATAAAATTGCATAATGAATTATACATCTATCTATTACTATTCGTATTTCCCCTTAGTTGTATGTTGTCAATAGCATCAATCACGAACATATAAATAAATATAGAAGAAACCGTTCGGAAATGGAAAGGGAAAAATGAACATGGAAGACAAGAAAGTTTTCTTCAGGTTTAGCGTATGCGTGATACGCTTTGAATGTCTCAGATAAAGATAAAGATACTCTGCTCATTTCTATTTGTTCCGCAGAACGAGAAATTTGTTGTCTTTCATATTGGTTTTTACGATTCAATTTTTGGGCAGTTTTCCCTAGCGAGTGTCGGTCCCTGTTTGATATAACCAGACCGTAATTTATACAGATATGTATTATAGATATATATTTGTAAAACTGAAATCAGATGAAATAAATGTTGTCTGAGGTTTTAAACGTTTAATAAAAACAATATTTCATTTGGAAAAAATGTAAGATATGTAAAATTACACATTGATCATTTTGCTGGTCTTGTATCATAAAACGTGTGGCCCGAAGAGCACGTGTCCGGTAGAGATACGTCACTTGTGTTAGGAATCGTTTTATAACCTATCACAGTAAAGGAACGTCCCAGTATAGCAGCCGAAGAATGCCGTGAAAGTTTCTGTACAAAGTACAATTGATCTACAATTGATATTTTCCGCAATATCTGGTGTTCGGTCAGGGTGT
Source organism: Bombus vancouverensis nearcticus (assembly GCF_051014615.1). NCBI lineage: Eukaryota > Metazoa > Arthropoda > Insecta > Hymenoptera > Apidae > Bombus > Bombus vancouverensis. The sequence continues at coordinate 237,061 of NW_027468952.1, forward strand.
CCCATACTCATGACAGTGGAATGGCGTTAGTAAATCAATTACAAAAATTTTCGAGATCAATTCTCGGTATTGCATCAAATTATTCAAAATATACAAGCAACACAACGTTGCCCTTTTTGCAGGCAACAAGAGGAATATCGACCACGCAACCACTTTCAGAAAAACAAGAGTAAGTGATACAAATTTTCTTGTGCTTTCCTTCTTTTTTTAATAGAATTTCAGTACTTACCTTCCAATATAAAATTGGTGTCAAAATAATAATGCTAATAATAATGTCTAAGAAATTTTTCTCTTTGTAGGAGTACAACATCTAGAAAAATAACATAGTATTAATAGAATAGTATTAATAAGAACAACATTGACAGTGAACAACTAAAAATATAACACTGTTATAAATATATGATATACGAATTTTATTTATGTATTATTAAGACAAGTATATCTTATTTTTAAATTATTTCTATTATCATAAGTGAGACATATAATTAAGGTATAATTAAGAGAAGATTAATTGAAGAAACACAAAAAATAAAGAAAATAATTATATTGAGATAATTTTTATCTTTCATAAATATTATTTTCAGAGTAAATATAACGTTTGTTAAAGCAAGTGGAGAGAGAATCAAAGCAAAGGGAAAGTTGGAGATACTATATTAGGCATAGTAGTAAATAATGAAATTGATTTAGATGGATATGGTATGTTTTAAAGAAGCATAATTTACTTAATTTAAAATAAATAATTTTGAGGTAGAAAATATTTGAAAATTTTCATTTTTATCAAGTTTAATATTCTTATTATTTTTAACTTTTGATACTTTATTATATAAGTATGTTGTAATATTAAAATATAATTGATATAGGTGCTTGTGAAGGAACATTAACTTGTAGTACGTGCCATTTAATATTTTCGAAAGAAGTTTATGATGCACTTCCTGACAAACCAACAGATGAAGAATTAGACATGTTGTATTGAGCATATGAATTAACAGATACGTTAGTTCATAATAATCAGTATCAAATCATTCACATTATTAATTCTATTACCTTTTAATATTTTATAAAGTGAATTTTTCTATTTAAATTTATGTAAAAACAGGTTAGTATTGGGTATTTCGAAATCTGCATCTCAATGTAGAATTTCAAATCGCTATCTCTGAATACTACGAAACTGAAATTATAATAAATTTTCATAGTTTTTTATTTATGACCCTATAATCATTACAAATCTATGTTGGAATTAGCATATTTACAATGTTGATTTTCAAATGGATAAATAGAAATCTTATTGTGTATTAATATTAATTTGTATAGCAATAAATATATTTATTGACATATTCAGTTATATAATATTTAATTTCAGGTCACGGCTAGGCTGTCAAATAGTAATGTCTAAGGAACTAGATGGAATTGAGGTAAGAGTTACATCAACAATTAATGATGCAAGAGCATAACTGAAATTATCTATAGGTTTTTGAAAATTTGTATACAATGTTATACATCTCTTGTTAAAAAACCCTTGTTATAATTATTAAAATATTGGTATTAAAAAAATATAATAAAGAATCTTGTGTTTAAATGTGAAGCTTATATATATACATATGTTACAGTATAATTGCAATTTTGATATTTGTACATTGCCATTGTAAAAAGCCTATCCAATTATGAAGAAAATATATCTTTTATTTTTAATATACAGGGTGTCAATTTTAAAACGTTCATCTAAATTATTTTCGTTACTATTAAAGATAAGAAGAAATGTGTACTTGGTTATGATAAAAAAGACTCTTGTGGAATAAATTTTGCAACTTCTGAAAGATTAGATAAAAGCTTAGAACCTAAAAAATAATTTGAAATTAATTTCGTTTAGATATACTGTTTGATTTCTTAGCTGTGGGCAAGTTTAAAAGATCATCAAACTCATGGTCAACAAAACAACAGAAATGTACATGTAATGCTTTTTCGTTTCACAACAAGTTATCTGACACTATCATCATTTTCGTGGCACATGCAACATTATCGATTCAGTATAGTAATGTTTTGGATTAAAACAAATGTCTCGACATTGGGGCAAAATATTTCAACCTTTAAGGACTAAAATTAAAACTTATGAGTTTGTTTATAATTTTAATAGATTTTATTAATATTGTGTTTACTGGTTTATTAATTACAAGAAAGTTTGTAAAAGACTGAAGTTTTACGTAAAAAGTACAAATATTCTTTCAACAAAATTAGTCAAATCACATCATTATTTATACATATTGTATATAAATAAAATATGCGGATATATTACTTTACCCTAGAATTAAAATTCAATAATATTGAGGAATCTTATTTATTCAGATTTTGTACATTATCGCTTCTAACCTCGGATAATAGAACAACAAATTAAATATTTTTAAACAAAAAAACTTTGTTCCTTTGTTTGATTTCCCTTGCTCGCGTTTCTTAACTACTTAGATATAAAATACTTACGTTTTCGAAAATTCATACTTCACAAGCTACTAAACGCTTTATCTGTTCAGAATAATTTATTGTTTTCTTAACTAGGTACATAGCAAATACATCTATTAAGTTGGTATTTCTCATAATTACCAGTACATAAAGCTAAAACACTTTTGTACTATGCTTGTTATACACGGATCTAACAAATAATTTAACTTGTGTATTGTCGTTTGTATATTTTGTTACGTGTAAAATATTCTATTTCTACACTACTTACAAGTTCGATAAAGTGTACATTACACATCGTGAAATTTACATATTTTCACTTGGTTACCCTGCCCAATTCGAATATAATTCAGAACGTATGTGCTATATTTATATATTCTGCATTTGTTTTGTATATTATGTACACTGATCTGATCTTTGTAAACGCGAGTTTTACGATATTAATGAGAAATTTGCCAATTTAATGGAAGTTGTTAATTTTTTCTGGCACGTTTCACGTTAGCAGACATTTTTCTTAAGTTACAGTCGAAAAGTGTTTTTATGTAAAAGAATAGGAATGATCAAGCTATTTTAAGATGACAAGATATTTCACGTTTTCTATTTAAATATAGCGTTAAATTTTAATTCCGTCAATTCGTATATACTCATACATCGAATTTCCTTTTCTCATGTCATTTCTTTTCTTTCATTTCACATTTAATTACAAAGATAAAGTGTAAGTACGTTCCTCATAAAATTAATATCAAATGTCGCAAAATATACAAAAGTAAACTAAGAAGAGGGGTACATATTATTACACAAACTGTCGTTCATATTGCATATGTACATATGCAGTATAAAAACAATACTTTTTAGTTTTTAATCTCTTGTTTAAATAATCCTAATATCTAAATTTGTATCGGTCATTGATTCGATATAACTGCGTTTATTGGAAGTAATTAAGCTATAGCCTGCGCACAAGAGAAGAAGGAACAAACACGTATAGTATACACGCTTAAATAACAAAATTAAGTCAGTTTACGTTCAATGTGAACTTGATCAAAGTTCCAGTCTCGAATTATAGAGTTTCTTACTATCAGTTTACAAAATTCGATATTACGATTATGTACCGTATTTGAAAAACATAAAATGCTTTGTTCAATTTTAAATAAAACTAATATTTACCAAAGCGAATACGAAAAAAATGTTATCATCAAACTCAATTTTCAATTATCAAACTTAATCCAGCACAAATACAAATGTTATTCGTGCTTTTTTACTTTTACTACTTTTCAACTCTCTATAGTTCGAGATTTGAGTTCCGCTAACTTTCTTTCTACTGCGCATGCGCAACAGGAAAACTTGAATTACACGTAATAGTCAAAAATTCGAAAATCTTATCCTTTCGTGGCAGCGAAAGTAACCTAGGACTAGAGGTTCCATAACATTAATAATAATAAGGCAATAATATTAATATTAATAATAATGTAACCGAGTACTACTAACAATATTAATAATAATAATAATAGTATGGTAATGGCAAGATACACGCGGGTATAAATTAATCATTCCTTTCGTAATATCTACGACGTCTTCGGGATATTCTTTAGAAATTACTTTATTTCTGGTGAATATTCATTAACGAGCAACTTTTCTCTCTGTTTCTTATCACGATTTTTTTCACTTCATCACAATTGTACCGTTAGAAATTATTCAAAACATTGTTAAAATGTCCATGAAATATATGCAATTGCCGTATTGAATAAGTGAGTAATGAAGTTGCTGTTTCACTGAATAAAAGTGAAATCTCCAATGAGTGTGCTCAAGTATATAAGTTAAAAAAAGATTGGTACATCAATGCCTATTATTCTTAATCAATATTCATCATTTAACAATTAGGACCGAATTTTTACAAACCAACTCTAAACCACGACCCAATTTACAAATAAAAAGATCGATGTGTAAATTAACTATCAACTATTAATCTCCAATCCTATGTGAAGATATAATGTTCGGACCAAATTTCTAAACTAACGTGGACAATTCATGCGGACTATTGGTGGTTGCTGCGCTACTTAGATCCAATGTGGCAGCCGGAAGACCAGGACTGACGCTGCCGGTTGCTTCCCGTGGCAAATGCTGCGATCTATTTAGCTTATTTCCAGGACTCGGTGGCGATCTATCTGCTGGTGTATCCGGTGGCGTAACCACGTTTCTGTGTCCGCTCACGTTCAGATGATTGTGCGTCGCCGCGATCGGAGCTGGCGATGAGAGCAACAAGGGCGGTGGAGACATTGACACGTGTCGATGATGATGATGCTGATGATAGTGTTGGTACTGTGCAGCTCGGCCGTGCGTTGCGTGGCTGGTATTTAGTTGGTTCGTCACGGGCCCATTTTCGTTGGGCAGCCAGCATGGTGGATGGTTAACGGGCCACGTAGTTGTTGTTGCTGTTGTAGCTGGGGCTGGTTCTGGTGCTGTTGCAGCTGCTGCTGACGCTGCAGCTGTACCGCCGCTTCGCACTGTTCGCGCGCTAACGCCTTCACGGCATTCGTCTTCTCCTACGAAATAAGAATGATAGGTTAGGTTGTAGTCAGGGGCCATAACAAATTAAAAAAGTTATAATATAAGAATTTACATTTTAGTTGAAATGATTCTAGTTACGAATAAGTATTAAAGATGATTCAAATCTTTTTCGTTACCGATAACCATGGTGAAAACTCTTTTGGATTACTTTCAGCCATTGTCAATCTTATTGTCAATACTACATGCTTGAAGTAGAAGGAGGGGTACAGAGAAAAAGACTTTTTCTCAGCAAATATAATCGTTACTCAATTATTTTGTTCAACAGTTTTACAAATCTCCCAAAAATAAACGAGAATACGAAAATACACTGAATATCGTGTGTATGGTTATTTATAAAATCCCCTTGAAATAGTTGCGATCGCGGATCACATAAACAAACGAACCTGTCATTCTACAGAGTATCTTTTTCGGTGAAATTATGCAAACGTAAATGTAACTTCGGTAGAACTCCTCGAGAACTTGTAAGCTTATATCACTCTGACCCAACCAGTCCATTCTAAAGTGTATAATTTATAAGAGGGGATTATATTAATACGCGGAGGATGTGGTAGGTGGTAAGTTTTGCATATGAATGTTTGTTGATACAACGAATGGTTAAATAGAGGTTTTCATGAATGTGATAAGGACTAGATCGAATGTTTTAACACTTATAACTAGAATGCGTATTTTTATACAAGTTTGTAGTTTTACGAACACAATCAAAGAAATAAAATTTTAATAGAGATTTGTTTTCTTATATACGTATATTTTAGCGCATTTTATGCATTTTGCGCCATTTGCGTACTTTTCAATTTCGCACGAACGTATAAAGATCAGCAATATAATTATAACGCTTCTTAAAAATGTGAAAAATCCTGGTTTCCTAAAAGCTTGCAATTGATTTCAGAAAAATTTTTATGAACTCTACCAGATAAATTATGGTAACTCTGAAAAACAAAATTTCACGATAAAATGATTTCCGGGTAAAATACACATAAAAGATGATTTAGACGTGTTTGAACGTGTTCGTTTTCTTTTTTAATAGCGATATGTTCTTACCCTCTGCCACACGAAGACGTTATGGACCATTGCGCATCCACAAAACACGATGCCAAGGCCTATGAAAACCGACGTAACGATTGCCGGCGTCGAATGAAACTGGATGAATGTATACAATATCATACCTGAAAGCATTGTTAGAGGATCATTATAACACGTATGCCATAACAAGCGGGACAAAGAATCAGCGCAAATACATATTCTCAATACATATAATTCTCGAAGCGTAAACTATATACATATGCTTTTCATTGAAATTTTCAATACTAGTCGCAAATTATTTTTCAATTAATTTATTATTTAAATCTTTATATATCAATTCTCGACGAATAAATTACTTAAATTATAGAGAATCTATCTTCAGACAATAGAGAATTCAATATTTTTGGTCGTTAAGTAATTTACAAATTTCTAAAACGATTACGTTCGAAGTTTTGGACAGTATTTGAAGTTTCTAACATGACATTAGAAAAAAATAAATAAATTTTATGATATAATTAAAAAAACATTGTAGTCTATCATAATTTCTATTCCGTCAAATTTATTAAAACGCAGTTTTCTTCTGAACAGAGTCAAAATGTCCGTCTTGAATCGAGTTCAACAGCTTAACGATCGATCGAGCGAATGATAGCTGTGTAAACTAGCATGACACAACGTAAACTTTAGATTAGATCTCGATCCATCCACCAGCCGTATTCATGCATGACATGAATATTCTGTTTCAGCTCTTTATAAATTAATCTGTTAAAACTTCCCTAAAAGACGATCATTTTTTATTTTTCTAAGAAAAATAATGACTATTCGGCGTTAAAATTAACTTTATTTCCATTGGATTTCTAAACTGATTTCATACACTCAGAGATAGTTCACAGTATCTTTTAGATTCATGCCTGAATTCAAGAAAAATTAAACGTATAACTTATGTACTAGTATCTTTCAAAAGGTTAAAGTTGACAGAATTGAAGGAATTGGTTCTTACCAGTTAGAAAGACGGGAATGCTAATGAAAAACCCTCCGACAGCACATATCCGGCTGATGGATGATTTTTGCAGGTACTTGTTACTCCTGAAACAGACAAAATTTGAAGTGAAAGTCAGTTTCACGATTCTATGATAATTGAGCGAAATATAAAGGAACCAGTTTTTTGTTTAACAGCCAAGAATCTTTCAAAAATTCTACTGTAATTGACACTTCAAATATATTTAGTCAGACAAAGGATAATCATAATCGCAACGTTAATCTTAACTTTAATTCAAGGATCAAACAGTATCATTATACATATAAAAGTAAACATAAAGTCTATCCACATTATTGTTATTATTATTATTATTATTATTATTATATGTTATTCTATAATTGATTTTTATTTCTTTATTATCAATATTATTCTATTTTCTATAATGATTCAATTATAGATCTTATTTTTTGTCAATCATATTTCACTGAAAAGATCACTTTGAAAATAATCTAATAGTAAAAAATGAAAAATAATCTTTTTCTACCTTGTCTTCATTTTTTACAAACTCTGTCCACCGCCGTAAACCTATTAAATGCATGAAACGACAAAGCAAAGCTGCTTCACATAATTCCCCGCTCACGCAGTGTCAATCAGCTCACGACCGCAAACGATACTGCTAATTTCCAGCGACCACGAACGATTTCACCGTAATTGCCGGTGTGAAATTTACCAATACGTGCTCGAATTAGTCAATAATGAATAGAGCGCTCTTGCACACACTAATCTACCAACAAATAATATTGACTCAATTGAACAACAGCGCCTAGATTAACGGACAAACCGCATGTTCCAAACAGATTTACAATCACGGCAGAAAATACATGCCGTTATAGATGTTTCCTGGTCAAGACTAATTTCCACGCGTTAAGAACATTGTAACCGGAATCTAGGAAGAACTAGCACTTCCTGGAATAATACTATTGTGTCCTCGATGAATGTCTCTCCGCAATGCCCTCGAGTGAGTTGTTTTTGTCTTTGGTCGTACGACGTCCGGGATGAGAATTCGGGGAACGGTTTTGCGCTGCTTTAATACTCGCACAACCATCTATCCATGGGACTGCATCTTTTTAGGAGGACCAGTGATTAATCTTTTCCCACTCATTTTCATCTCTAATTTCTCATGAGGCTAAGATTCCTGCATCTTTTATCATAATAATTTATTAATACTATTAATAAATTGAGACAATTTTACACGTCGTATTTTGCGTTATAAGATGACTTGTAATTTGTAAAATTTACCTGTAAAATTCCTTTGTTTGTTTTACCGAAGCAATAGTTGGCATTTCTATACGACAATAAGAATTTGTTAATACTAATAATTTGTAAGGTTATCATGTTATCATTCTTCTAATGGATAGTATATTATTGAAACTTTTTTTAATATTGAAACGCGATATTTTTTTGGAAGTGCATAGTAGTAAAGAGTTGAATTCTACGGACGTAAAAAGTGGACATAACATTTTCTGTACATGGAGTCGCCTGGCCTAAACATTTTATGATTTCCGGGCAAAAAACAGACGAATTCAGCGCTGATTTTAAAGCAACTTCGTCCAAATAAGCCACAATAAGAAATTCCCACGAAACAGTTGCGTTCATCCCCTTTCGAGGTCGCCGACCTCTTTGAATGCGTTTCAAGTGCGTCGTACCAATGAAACTTCGAGTTCTAGATTAATTTCTCAGCCTTTTGCGTTAAATTTAACCTTCCGCGTTAGTGTATTTCGGACGAGCTCCTATTTTACACTTTCGTCGACTTCACCAACGTAACACACAGCATCCGCAAGTAAAACTGTCTCTTAAATTTGATGTGACACCAATACACGACGAGAAGAATCACAATGCCATTTTTATTCCACTTCGTTAATTTTTCGTCGTAAGGTTTAGCTGTAAATAGGATTAAAAAAATTTAGATTAACGAGGAATTTAAAATTGATCTGTTAAATCAACAATTTCCATTAGTTGTCAATAGATTTTATAAACCTCAGATTACTGAGAAATTATACACATTGCAAAATATTTACCATTGGTTACCCACGCTACACGTAAATTTGATCAATCTACCAATGCACTAACACTGCAATAAATTTCTATTGCAACATTCCACGCTCCTTTGCCGCACCTTAAACTCCTCGCTAGATTTATTCCACCTTAAAGTGTCACATAACTCCTACGACACCGATATCAAATCTTAAACTCTACCAAATTCCAGAGAAACTTGATTTCGTCGAAAGTAAGAGATTAAACTTAAAAAGCAATTTATTTCATCTTTAAACTATCCCAAACTTCTTAAATATAATTTATATATATATTTCGGAGATGAAAGAACACCGGAGCCTTTGGAATTTTGGATAATTCCGCAACATTGTAACCTAGAATCTACTATAGCTGTAATTGAACAATTGTAGTTATTCAACCCGATTGTAATTGTTCGAGAGTCGTGATAATGAGCTTGGGCTCGAGGCGACAGTCAGTTACCGAACGTAGCCGCGGTCACAGGATGAACGCTTTGTCTAACAAAGGTATGGAGTAATTTTATAGCTCTCCTTAAAAGAAATATTCGTGGCGACACGCGACAGTAAACATTCCAACGGTTTCTGTCCCGTGGCTCGCCACGCGCAGACCCTATTCTTCGACTAAGATGATTGCCAGATGTCGATGCGTCTCCGCAGTACATGTTCGGCTAGCCCGAGGGCCCGTTATAAATCTTAAGGTTTAGTTAACTAAAGTCCTTCAAACAGACAAACAGTCTCTGTCCCAACTACGGGAAGATAGGGGAGACATATTTTTCAACGAGCGGCGTCTCCCACTAGCAACTTTCCCTCGAGGGCGGCTAGCATCTTTTTCTAACCACCGATATGGAGATTGACCAATTAGCAGCAACGTCAATTTCCCTTACTTTCTGCACGAAGGCTTTTCTCGACGAATCCGATGATCTTGTATCCTTAGATACACCCCGTTATAGTTTTCCTCTGTGGCATCATCGGGACGGGAAAGGCATTCTCGCTCGCGATCTCATCGATTAAAGAGTAACGCCTTCGCGATCAGTGATTATTTTCAGACTTAGACTTTGTGAGTACGTTCTGTTGTCATCCCGTTGGCCGCGGATTCGTTATTGAGCCCGAGAGCATCGTCACTAGTGTCGCGAGTGCCGAACTGCCGTGATCAATTGTCAAGACTGTAATAATTCTATCATTGCAATAAACTACGCCTGTGTGTACCGTATGAATGGCTAATCCTCGAGAAGATTCATTTGACGCCCACAACCCCATTCCCAGTGACGATCCGACATCAGAAGTGGGATTCGAACGGTTGCGAACGCTGGAAGGGCAGGTCGCTACCATGAGCAACCTGATGCATACGCTGATGCAACGACCAAATACGGGAATCACCAAATTCCCACATTTTAACCCAGAAGTCGCAGGCGCCGACCCAGCCGCGTGGTGCGCGGCTGTTAGTATGGCCATGGAGGACAACCCCCTGCGAGGCGGCGCGCTATACTCTGCCTTAAGTGACTCTCTACAGGGTTCTGCAGCACATTGGCTGGCGCGAACAACGGGAAACGGAGAAATTACTTGGCCTAAAGTTAAGGAACGATTCCTTACACAGTTCGGTGGCCGAGAGACGACGTCCTCATCGTTAATCAAGGTATCCAGGGAACCGCGGGGAGCGGGCGAATCCACGGGGGCGTTTGCCGGCCGTGTCCGCTCCCTCCTGCAGATGCGGTGGCAACATTCTACGCTAGACGAAATACTTAACGCTGTCACTCTCTACATATTAATTCCACACGACCAACGTCTTAAACGATTGTCCCTCACGAGTGATATCAGAACGGAAGACCAATTTCTGAGCGAAATGCGACCCTTTTGTTACGAAGAAGAGTCGACATTTTCGCCGAGAGATGCACCGGCGGAACCCGAAGCTAAGCGACGCAAGTTATCGTGCCACCAGACGAGGTGTTATTACTGGTACTCTCGGACACAGAATAAAGGACTGCCGCAAGAGGATGCAGAACGAACAGCAGAGGGATGCACGACGCCAGGAAGGAAGCCGACCGGCCGCACCGTCCAAGGCGGTTTGCTACAGGTGTCATGCGGAAGGTCATATCACATCTAACTGCCCGGCACGACGGGACGGTAGACCAGGCCCCAAGGATGAGCGTAAAGTCAACTCCTGTGTCACGTAATTTTTGGGTTGGTTGGTGAAAATAAAATATAGTTGAGTCGTAACACAACTATCAACTTGGTTTTAATCAACCTTTATTATGAATTCAGCAATCACAATGTAACACGCACTGAATTAACATAAATCACAATTCACTCCAACCACGTTATGTCAGACTTAGTTACAACGATACATTAAGTACGCGACTTATAAGAGTAGAGACCGACATAGATATATTGACTATTCTAAGGATACAGAATAAGTGAAGTCTTACTGACGATACTGTGTCTGAGGAAAGCTAGGGGTGGGGGTATCTAAGGACAAGGGACGGAATTTACGACAGGAAATACTCGCTTGGTCCGAACGACCTTAACTATAAAAATGCCAAGTGCCCCTGGTAGGCACTTAAGACTATTGAGGGTGCGCGCCAGGGATATGCAGGTATCTGGGTGCCATCCTGTCCGTGGTGTATGGCCTGGTCTCTGATATGAATTGACGTTACACCTGCGTGGTGGAGTCCCCAGCCGGTAGTTTAAGTCATCTGGGTGAATCGTTCCCATTTTACTTCGATTCCGGAGCCGAGTGCTCATTAATTAGAGAATCTGTCGCTCCGAAATTCTCCGGTAGGAGAACGACAGATATAGTAGTTATGCGAGGAATAGGAAACACCTGCGTTAAGAGTACATCCCAGATCTTATCTACGGTACGCATTAACTGTTTTACATTGGAGATAACCTTCCACGTTCTGGCCGATAGTCACTTGCATTATGATATCATGATTGGCCGCGAGATCTTAAGCCAGGGTTTTGATGTAACTATTACACGGAATAGCGTCGATATTTGTAAAACGAAGACTATTAATGCCTGTAGTAAAACCTCCGAGGACGAGATCAATATCAATGCGGTTGACACTGACGTGGTTGGTAATGATAAAAGTCGGTTAATTTCTGTCCTCGAGAAATTCAAAGATTCATTCATTACGGGCTTCCCACGTACTCGCGTAAGCACGGGCCAGTTAGAAATACGGTTAATCGATCCTAATGTTACCGTGCAAAGAAGTCCCTACCGACTTAGCGAAGAAGAGCGTAGGATAATGCGTGAGAGAATAGACGAGTTAATTAGAGCAAAAATCGTGAGGCCGAGCAACTCACCGTTCGCGAGCCCTATCTTACTTGTAAAGAAGAAAGACGGCTCAGATAGACTGTGCGTAGATTTGCGGGCATTAAATAAAAATACGGTCGCGGACCGGTATCCCCTACCCCTCATCGCGGATCAAATCGCGAGATTGCAGAAGGCGAGATACTTCATTAGCCTGGACATGGCCAGCGGATTCCACCAAATCCCCATTCATCCCAATTCGACGGAATATACGGCGTTCGTTACACCCGACGGGCAATACGAGTACGTGACTATGCCGTTCGGATTGAAGAATGCACCATCCGTTTTCCAGAGGGCCATTCTCAACGCCTTAGGCGACCTCGCGTATTCGTTCGTTGTTGTTTACTTGGACGACGTCCTAATTATTGCCGACTCAGTAGATCAAGCCCTAGAAAGGTTGAGCACCGTATTAGATACCCTCGTGAAAGCCGGATTCTCCTTTAACTTTTCAAAATGCTCCTTTTTAAAGACATCGGTACTCTACTTGGGATATGTAATTCGTAACGGAGAAGTCCGTCCAAACCCGGGTAAAATACAAGCCTTGAGTTCTTTACCTGCACCGTCGACCGTCACACAACTTAGGCAATTCATAGGTTTGGCCTCTTATTTCCGAAACTTCATTCCCAAATTTTCACAAGTAATGAAACCCCTGTACGCACTCACCTCGAGTAACAAGAATATACCTTGGACGGATAGGCACGAACAGATAAGATAAAAGGTAATTTCCGTCCTGACTGACGCGCCGGTGCTAATGATATTTGACCCCAATTACCCCATAGAACTACATACGGACGCTAGCTCGGAAGGATATGGAGCCATTTTAATGCACAGGGTCGAAGGTAAAAATCGAATAGTGGAGTATTACAGCAAAAGAACTAGCCCTGCGGAATTTAGGTATCATTCCTACGAATTGGAAACGTTAGCAGTTGTAAACGCCGTCAAGCACTTCCGTCATTACTTACACGGACGAGAATTTCTCGTTGTCACCGATTGCAACTCCCTGAAAGCATCCAGTAATAAGGTACACTTGAACGACAGGGTTTACAGATGGTGGGCTTACCTGCAAACTTTTACCTTTGACATTATGTACCGGGAAGGTAAACGAATGGCCCACGTAGATTTCTTTTCGCGAAATCCCGTAGACTTGGATCGCAGTACGTTCAGCAAAATTGTAGAGAAAGAAATTAACCTAACCGAAATCTCCGACGATTGGCTACTAGCGGAACAACGTCGCGACCCACAAGTTTCCGAGATCGTCGATAAATTACAGAACGAAGAGCTCGCGGAAGACGTCGCGAATACGTATGAGTTACGGTCCGGCACCCTTCATCGTAAAATACAGAGAAAAGATAGAACTCTCTGCCTGCCCGTCGTTCCGAGAGGGTTTAGGTGGTCTGTTATTAACCATGTGCACCAGTCCATTATGCACTTAGGTTGGGATAAAACGCTTGAGAAACTGTATGAGTATTACTGGTTCGAAGGAATGGCGAAGTATGTTCGCAAATTCGTAGAGAACTGTCATGCTTGTCGAGTTTCAAAGGCAAGTTCGGGTAGAGTACAAGCCGAATTACACCCCATACCTAAGACCAGTATACCTTGGCATATGGTTCATATGGACATAACGGGCAAACTAAGCGATAAAAACGATTCGAAGGAATACGTCATTGTGTTGGTCGACGCCTTTACTAAGTTCGTATACTTGCACCATACCCGTAAGATAGACTCCATCAACACCATTAAAGCGCTTAAGTCCGCTATATTATTGTTCGGCAGTCCCTGCCGGATAATAGCGGATCAGGGAAGATGTTTTACGGGCAAAGAATTTCGAGACTTTTGTCAAGATAAATACATAAAACTCCATTTAATTGCGACCGGAGCTAGTAGGGCCAACGGACACGTAGAGCGTATTATGAGTACGCTAAAAAACATGTTCACAACAATAGAAACCACCGGGCGGTCCTGGCAAGACGCGATCGGGGAAATACAACTGGCCTTGAATTGTACCACCAACCGCGTGACTAAGTCAAGCCCGTTGGAACTACTAATCGGTACAACAGCGAGACCCTACGGCTTATCCCTACCCGACAGTATCGAAGAAAGAGAAGTAAATATCTCCCATGTAAGACAGCAATCATCGAGAATACATTCACAACCAACACATCAACTGGCAGCTCTTCAGAGAAGTCTTTACACATTCAACCTCAGTATTCACCCCACTAAAAACAAAGAAAGATATCGAAGCAGCCACGGAATACTTAAACACGAGCATAATAAATGCAATCCGCCTCTCCACACCGACAAAGCCATCTAACAGCAAACAAGAATATCCCCAATACATACTAAAAAAAATAGCAGAAAAACGTAGACTAAGATGAGTATGGCAGACCCATAAAGCACCGGATGACAAACGCAAAGTAAACAACGCAACTAGAAAGCTATCCAAAACCATAAAAAATAACAAAAACGATTGTATCCAAAAATACCTCTCCAGTTTATCCCCCACAGCCGACTCCAACTACTCACTATGGAAGGCCTCCAGGAAACTCACACGCCCCCCACAAATAATCCCACCTATCCGCCGTCCGCAAGGTGGATGGGCACGAAGCCCTATAGAAAAAGCCGACCTGTTTGCTAAACACTTGTCAAAAGTATTCAAACCCCATTCCCCCAAAACCGCCGCGGACGTTACTGAATACCTGCACACCCCCTTCCAAATGTCCCCTCCTATCGAACCCTTCTCCTCTGCAGAGACTATAGAAACAATCAGTCGCCTAAACCCCAAGAAAGCAGCAGGACACGACCTAATAGGCAATAAAGCAATCAAGGAACTTCCCACAAAAGGGATAGCACTCATCACATCGATTTTTAATGCTATCCTTCGCCTGGAACACTATCCTAAGGCCTGGAAAATCTCATTGATTACCCTCATCCCTAAACCCGGTAAACCGATATACGAAACCAGCTCCTATCGCCCAATCAGTCTTTTACCTACCCTGTCCAAACTATTCGAGAAGATGCTCACGAACCGACTCCTTCCAATCCTAGAGAACTTGAAAACACTCCCAGATCACCAATTCGGCTTCCGAAAACATCATTCTACAGTAGAGCAAATCCACCGCTTAACTCATACGATCAGCCAAACACTCGAAAAGAAAAAATATTGCTCAGCGGTTTTCCTAGACATCCAACAGGCATTCGACAAAGTATGGCATGAAGGGCTACTATACAAGCTTAAAAAGATCCTACCTCACCCCTACTACTCCATCCTAAAATCTTACCTAACCAATAGACAATTCATGGTTAAATGCCTAGACGCCACTTCCGCAACATTCCCAATAGAAGCTGGCATACCCCAAGGTAGTGTCCTCGGACCCCTACTGTACTCCATCTATACTGCTGACCTACCTATATCAAACGATATAACAATAGCGACATTTGCAGACGACACAGCGCTATTAGCTACCCACGCAGACCCGGTAATAGCCTCATCCACTCTCCGGCGAAGTCTCGACTGCATGGAAAAGTGGTTTCACAAATGGGGCTTCAAAGTCAACGAAAAGAAATCCTCACATGTAACCTTCACGCTCCGAAAACAAACCTGCCCCCAGGTCACCATCAACAATGCAACAGTTCCTAGCAGGGACACAGTCCGATACCTGGGCATGACCCTGGACAGGAGACTAACGTGGAAGACACACATCTCAGATAAAACGAAGCAACTAAAGGACAAACTAAAAAAACTCTATTGGCTCACGGGCCGACGCTCCAAACTAAACATACAGAATAAAATTACCCTCTACAAGACCGTAATAAAACCTGTCTGGACCTACGGAATCCAACTATGGGGAACAGCAAGTAACTCCAACATTGAAATACTCCAACGCTTTCAATCGAAAACGCTAAGATCCCTAATTGACGCACCTTGGTATGTAACCAACGAAACCATCCATCGCGACCTCAAGATACCTACAGTCAAAGAGGAAATAGCAAAATATAGCGACAGATATAGCAAAAGAATCAACAAACACCGAAACCCCCTAATCACTGGACTACTCGATACGACGGACCAGATTCGCAGGCTGAAGAGGCACTACCCGCTAGACCTAAACGTTAGATTCATTTAATTATCCAAATTAAGCATATGCACTTACTTATAATACTTATAAATTATACCTATCTATAATAAGTATTAACTTATTGTAAATAAACAGCCATGTCACTGCGCCACGCCAGAAAAATTACTGAAAATTCTCAACGCGAGAATTGATTGTAATTTCAACAAATAAATAAAAAAAAAAAAAAGAAAAAATGTAAGACAGCAGGCGATAAAGGATATAGAAGCAAGCGCCAAATACGATAAGGATAGGTTCGACGAAAACAAAGCTAAAATAGTTAGGTTCAACCTTGGCGATTTCGTATTACGTTATAAAGGCATACCATATAACGTAATACGTTATAACGTCATCCCATATAACGTAATACGTTATAACGTCATCCCATATAACGTAATACGTTATAACGTCATACAATATAACGTAATACGTTATAACGTCATCCCATATAACGTAATACGTTATAACGACATCCCATATAACGTAATACGTAATAACGTCATACCATATAACGTATTACGTTATAAAGTTATAGCATATAACGTTATACGTTATAACGTCATAGCATACAACGTATTACGTTATAACGTTATAAAATATAACGTAATACGTTATAACGTCATCCCATATAACGTAATACGTTATAACGTCATACCATATAACGTAATACGTTATAACGTCATACCATATAACGTATTACGTTATAACGTCATCCCATATAACGTAATACGTTATAACGTCATCCCATATAACGTAATACGTTATAACGTCATCCCATATAACGTAATACGTTATAACGTCATTCCATATAACGTAATACGTTCTAACGTCATACCATATAACGTAATACGTTATAACGTCATCCCATATAACGTAATACGTTATACCGTCATCCCATATAACGTAATACGTTCTAACGTCATACCATATAACGTAATACGTTATAACGGCATACCATATAACGTATTATATTTCTGTTAACCGACTGAACAGTTTACATTCATCTGTTTTCGAGACGCCGCGCACACACATACATCCACACGCTGATATTCACATACAAGTATCTCTACTACACATTTAACCCAGTCCAACACAGAAAATTATACATATCTCAACAAATGTTATAAATTAATAGTTTAGACGTTATAAATTAATTGCTTATATGTTTTATATTAATGGCTTAAATGTTATAAATTAATAGCTTAAATATTGTAAATTAATTTCTCAAGTATTGTAAATTAATGGCTTAGACGTTATAAATTACTAGTTACAATGTTGTTATTTGATATTTTTTTTTATTTACCTTATATTTAAATTCTTCTTGGATGTTCACTGTTCGGAATTTCAGGCACGAAAGAGCTCGCGCGCGACTTCCGCGTTCCTTATATATCTTGACAAGGTGTCGAGATGTCAATCAAACGTTAACGATCTCTTGACATAGCAAAGAACGGGTTTCCCATTATAACAAAATCAAATTGAACAATTTTAATCGTAATTTTTAATTTTTATCGTAAATTGGCGCCTTCGACGATTTAATACGGTATCCATTTTTATCATTTTAATAGTTTCTACAAACTAAGACTAAATTCACACCTCCTTGATACTAGTTTTCGACTATGAATTAGTTTGAACAAAAAGGGAAAAGAGCCTAACGGCAGTCGATGACGTTACTGTTAAATATGTTATGGTATTTAAATAATCAGCCAGATAAAATTCATATTAATCATTATATTATATTATCGATATTCGTTCATTTACTCGTGCTAATTACAAAATAAAATGTTCTCTTTTCTTGAATAACACCTACATCACCGTCTGCGATATTTAAATTTCTTATTTAATGCTTATTTAAAAGTCAGGTACCTTTTCAATTCCTCTCAAGTTAAACGAGTAAATTTACTCGTTATAGTTGTAACATAAAATGGCTATTTTCTTCAATACCACTTGCATCGCTGTACGTGATACAAATATTAATTATGTATCGAATAATATGTACCAATTGGCTGTAATCGCGGTTAGGTATTTCTTCGTTTGATCTATCAAGAGATCTATTAGGCTATTAGCGAAAGACTTATTGATTCCTCAAAGATGTATCTTAACTTAAATCTTAAAGATTAACTAAATGATTATATTTGATTAGTATTCGACAGTGTCTATCATATTCAGCCATCTTCTTTTATAATTGATACTGCTCGGATCAATTATTTTATAATAAATTGCAGATTATGCCACGGTATATTATAAGATATTTGTCTATAGCTCCTTTTTTCTAATTCATTGATTTTATTATTAGTCTCGTTGGTTTTTCCTGTGAGTATCTGCTGTACGTACATTTCCATTATGCTCAGATTTTTAACATCGTTGTACGAATATGTGCGTGTTCTAGCAGTAAACATTGGTTTCGTTAAAATGAATGTAAGTAAACTTGGATTTATAATTGTAATTGACAACGATGACGATTAAGAGCGTGGTTACACTTAATCGTGTGCATGATATTATCAGAAATTGTGATTGTAATTAACAATAATTCAAACAAAATTCAAAGAATTGAAATACGATATATCACCTATTTATATGCTTCAACACCTTCTTTCTTTTTTTCTTCTACGTGGAGAAATCCTCATGGACACTCCGCTGCATTCTGGAGAATTAGTGGAGTAGTTCCAGACTCCTACTGACAAAAATTCCACGGTGGCCAACCTACACGTTTGGCAGCAGTGCCCGAGACCTCTTGGAAATTACTGCCGGTACACTCCCCGCGTCTTCTCGTTAGGCCTATCCTATGAACTAACTAACTAAATGTGGCGTTAGGGGAGACGATTGTCCCCCCCCCCCAAAGTAGGCCTACCCAAATTTCAATTAAAAGTGAGTGTGTTAAGAAGTTATAAATACCCTGTTTCGAGGAAAGTTTTTTCTTTTTGGCGCAGAGCGCTTGTCACACAGGAGAAGCCGCCAGTAACGAAAGGCTTAACCCGCCACGACACCCGATCGGGTCTGCGACGTGTGATTGTTTACGCCATGATGCATGTTCTCTTCCTCGGGCAGGATGAGTTCTTAAGCCACGTCGCCATCTACGTAGCCACTGACAAGTTAGAATTTACCAGCCCCACCAACTTGGAGGAGGAGTTGGCACTTGGCACTACTGGGCGTGAACAGTGCAATGATACCACTAGCACCTTTGGGACCCAACATGCCTAGGTATCCCTAATAACAGCGGAGATTCGTGGAATTCAATATTTAACCTAGAGCATTAAAAGTTCTAACTCCATTGGATTTGATAGGGTCCAGGATTAACACAATGCAAATCAGCTGATGTGTGCTGTATAAAGCAGCCAATATGGAGTACAATGCGCATCGAACTGCCTCTGTATCCCGAATAGCAGCGGAGATTCGTTGAATTGAATATTTAGCCTGGAGCATTACAAATTCTAATTGCATTGGATTAGACAGGGAAAAGAGATGACATAGTGCAAACCGACTGAAGTGCGCTGTATAAAGCAGCCAATGTGGAGTACAACGCGCATCGAGCTGCCTATGTATCCTGAGTAGCAGCGGAGATTCGTAGAATTCAATATTTAGCCTTGAGCATTAAAAATTCTAACTGCATCGGATTTGACAGGCAAAAGAGATGACATAGTGCAAACCGACTGATGTGCGCTGTGTAAAGCAGCAAATGTGGAGTACAACGCGTATCGAATTGTCGAAATTTGTCCAATAGCAGCGGAGATTCGTAGAATTGAATATTTAGCCTTGAGCATTAAAAATTATAATTGCATCGGATTTGACAGGAAAAGAGTGAACATAGCGCAAACCAGATGATGTGCGTTGTATTTGGCATCAAACGTGGAGTATAACGCGCATCGAATTGTCTACATATCCTCAATAGAAGCGGAGATTCGTTCAATTACATATTTAATCTTCAATATTGATAGCTGTGGTTGCATTGGATTTTACTTATACTATATAACGTAATGCGTTATAGCGTTATACTATATAACGTAATACTATATTACTGAATGTACTCTATTACGTGAAGGCTGCCAACTTAATACGCGGCGCTTCGTTCCGCAGTTCGTTTACTTTCTTGACCAGCGACTTCTTCAGAACTCTCTGGTTGCGATTCCTACTGACGACTGGTTACGGGCAACTGCTGTGTTGACCCACTTGCCTCCCTTTCTATTCTTACCATATCCCCACTCTACCTGTCTTAATATCCGTCCGCGATCATGGTAACGTTCGCCTTCTGCTCAGCATGTGAAGGAACGGCAAAACGTAATATGATATAACGTAATTCAATTTAACGGAATACGTTATAATGTAATGTATTATAACGTAATACTATATCTCGTAATCGTAATGGCAGTCGCCTACCCCGTCCAAGAACTCCTCGAACGCTGTCCATTCGCTGATGGGCGACACATATACGGCCACTACCACCATTCCTGACCATTCGACCGCTGCGTATCCGTTGCCGCGCTCCAGCGGATCCCTGTGGGCGGACGATGCCGGCGCTGATGTCCAGGTGACAGCCGTCTGTATCTCCGGCGCAGTCCGGAGCGTCCAGGACTCTGTATGGCTCGGCCACCACCGCTAGGGCAAGCGTGCTCTCCAGAATGGTTTGGAAAAGCAGGTCTTGACTGTCCCAGATTGTTCTGGAGGGTGCGCACCCTTAATCTTAATCACCTAAGTTCATGGCTTCAATCGCCGCTTCCTCCGCTCCAACCTCCTTGCTCGCGGCTTTAGGAGTCAGAGATTTCCTGCGGCCATCCTTCCTTGTTACCGTTTTCTACCGCGGACCCATCGGTCGACGGTATGGTTCTGTACAAAGAGAAACTTAGAAACGAATTAATCGTCCTGCGTAATGTCTATCGTGATCGTGATGTATGTGAAACTTTCCAAAGTGTCTAATTAGTCGTCATTTGAAGTTAATTTTGAGTTGATAGGGCGAGCCTATAATTCAATGTTTCCCCTTGACAAAAGAAATTGTATTTTGATGTTACTAGCGGGTCCAGCCGTTGATACATGTTAATCGACGTTACGATCGAACCGGCCGCGGGCCATCGTTCGATAGATCTGTCGCGGCACTCGACTACAAATACCGCCACTAACTAATACCGGATAACGGTAGCGCAGTGGTTAGCGCCTTAGGTTACGAACGTTCGGGACTCGGATTCGGATCCCGGCGCCCGTAGTCCGATTTTTCTTCCACGCATCTAAATTAGAAAAATATAGCAGTACCCCAGCAGCGACATCTACAGCCAGCAGCTACAATTATTACAGACAACATAGACGCCTCAGATCGAATTAAGATCTATTTGCAGATGCTTCGATGAGAAATTATCCAAATGTTTTTCAATAGCTTTTCTACCCCTCCAACATCATTTTTGCCGATTGAAAGTATAAAATCGTACACGAACGTACCATTTCTCCCTTCTTATTAAAATATTATACTATTGTATCATTAAAATGTTGAAACGTTAAAATATAAAATTTCTTTCATCGAGGCATTAAGGTACAACCTGTTATCGTTCTTTTGTTAAGATCTCTTCGATAGAAAAAATGAAGCTTCTACATCTTTTATTTCATCGACAAAACGTTGTTTTAATTGAATTGTTGAGGTTCTTTTGATCAAAATGATACCGAACATGAAAGTAACCCCGAAAAGTTCGATTAGACGCATAGTTCGATTAGCTACGTTGGAGATGGACTTCCTTCGGACATGACATTCTGAGATTGAATACGCGAGGCTTCTTTTCGCTCTAACATATACAACTTCCATCGTTTGCGAATTAGTCCAAGTTGATGCAGGCACCGCTACGAGGGTGTAATTAATTTCTAATTTCAATATCGTGTTATATCTCAGTTGCTTTCTGTGTTCCTTATTGTTACGTTCGATGTATATAGAACGTATAACCCCAAATCAGGTACTTGCCGTCAATTTGTAAACAGTGATTGTTAACAAATTTTAAAATATGATGTAGAAGAAAATGTTCATCACGTTAAAAATGAAAATTGCCGGACAAAATAGAAGAAAGGCCTCGATGTAACAATATAGATAATTGCATTGTAATGACAATTCTGCCCGAGCAGTCGAGGTAAACAGGTGCGAGTAAATGTGCTCCAGTGTTAGTGCGATAAATAGTGAATTTAGGAGGTTAAAACGTTAACGAACACTGTCACATGGTAAAAGTTTCAAAATGCAACAACTAATACCGCCGCCAAACAAAAAAGGGTGACATGTTTCATAAATGAAGCTACAAATACGTTAAGCAGAAAACAACCAATTAACAAAGAACAGGAAAGCCTATAAAAGAAATGGAAACGTTGCAAAAGCAGGAAGAAAACAGCTACAATAACGAACTATCCTATCAAGATGAAAACTGGAAGGTAGCAACAGCTCACAAAAGGCGTAAAATAATCCTAAATACAAGCGCTATAAAAATTCCCGATACAGAAATGCACCAGTGGCTACAGGACATCCCACTCCGAAATTCTTTCAGCTCACTGATAAAAGACGGAGATACGAGTTCAGAGGAAGAAATGACAACACATATCGTTAAACCACCACCGATCTACATTCATGCTCAAATAACAGATACCCTTATTGAACTATTAAACAACACTGTCGGAAGAGAAAACTACAGTATAAAGGAATTAAAACTGGAACAAGTCAAAGTGCAAACAAATATTCCAAAAATCTTTCGAAAAGTGGCGCAAGTATTAAACATACTATACATCATACATACCAGCTCAAAACAGAAAAGAACCACAAAGTAGTAATTAGAGACCTATACCCAAGAACAAACACCAAAAATATATGCAAGGAACTAACAAAAATCGGGCACCAAGTAAGAACAATAAATAATATAACCAGATACGATACAAAACAGTCATTGTCACTGTTTCTAATAGAACTCACGTGGCGTGGAGTCTGCTTTGTGTAGAGAGTCGCCGGACGTAACAAGTAGATATATTTACGAAGGCGTTACCGAAACCAAGATTTCAATATTTACGACAAAAATTAGGTCTGAAAAATAACAATGATGTTAAAAAGTAATCGTTTGTAAAGATTTCGAGTGTTAGGGAGGGTGTTGAAGTAATACTCACTTCTAGGAAAACTACATCTTCTCTAGCATTTAGTTCTCTTAGTCCCTGATGTTATTGAGTATTGTTTAGCTCTAAATCAATTTGAAGGGCCTCTCAGTCTCATAGCCTTTTTTAGGAATATGCCATGCACAGATGGTGCAGCAGGGTATATATAGACGGGCCAGTTTTCGTAATTATATAAATATCCATAGATTCATGGCTTCGCTGCCACAGTGTGGTTCTGGATTAGTATACACTGTACTTATACTTATGCTTATATTTATACTTATACTTACAGTTACACTTATACTTAAATATATTTCTGTTACACATTCATCACGCGTTGCTCGAAGAGATAACTTTAACAAAGGTGGTTGGAAAATTCTTCAGCTTGCTCTTCGTTGCTTCTGGCTCATGTGTTGTCCGTTAATCTGATTGCTGGGATTAGTTTAATTGGCTCCTTTATTTTGTTCGTGGCTTTCCATAGGAAATAGTTGGAATTCTCGTACGCAGAAAGTGAATCTATGAATTTTGAGAATTCGTTATTATTATGATCTTTTATTTTACTTTCTATTTCCTTTGCAAGTTTGTTTAGATGTTTTTTTGCTTTCACGTGCTCTATGTTTTTGTCATTTTGCTTTCGCTTACCTTTTTCCCTCTGATTTTGTCAAGAAAGTCTTGCGGAATTATTTTTGTTTGCCTGTTATTTGGTTGATAAGTAGTAGTTGCCAATGCTACTTCTATAATCTCTGTCAATGTACTGCCTGTTCGCAGTGGTGCATATACTGCTACATCTGGAAGTAATTGCCGTTAGTTAGTATTGTAACGGTGGTTGCTTGAGCGTATTACTGATGGATTTGGCTATGTTGGTGTTAAGGGTGGTGATTGGTTAGTTACTTGTGCATAACTTCGGCTACCAAAGGTGTTGGTGTTTCCATGATTAGAGTTCTATACATATTGTATTGTTTGCTGTTGGATCTGATTCCGTAATATCTACTCGCTGTATGTTCTGCTTCGAAGCATGTAGCAGGAGGGTGTGAGGAAAAAGCAACACCATGTTAATGATCATAGAGATCAACTTTTATCTTAGATATATGATTATTATGATTATATTATTCTTATTTTATATCTAACTAATGTCTAATAAATGTTATATAAAATAAATATTTTTTCATTATTAAAATCCTTTGTAAACTCTATAATTATATTATAATTTAGCTTCCTCAATAAAGAATTTAATAACATTGAAAATTTTTAATCATGGGTAATATTTTAAATATGACACTATTTACGTATGTTATAGGTAATGTTAATAGTTACACAATTTTTTAATAAATTAAGAAAAAACTAAAAACAAACTTACTTTCCAATATATGCGTCAAATATAAAAGCATTAAAGATATGTGTACATATTTAATTTGAAAATTGTGGTCTTGTTAAACTTGTTTGTTAGTAATAATAATGCATGTTTAATAATGGTTCATAATTAATATTCATTTAAACAATGCTTTCTGTAATAAATGGAGTATTGTATCTACAATACTCCATTTATCTGTATCTGTACATCTGTATCTGCTTGAAATAAATGGTGAGAAATTATAATAAATACATAATATAGTATTAGTTATTGAATAAGTTTACTGCTTTAGTTTATATTCTTTACTTTTAGTGCTTTCACCGAAGAATGGCGCCAAACACAAAATCCTAGCTACTCGATCGCAGTGTTCAATGGTGACCGATTGGTAAAGTACATCTTGCGACATTAAGAACCTTATCTCCTTTACAGCAGTTAACAGACCTGTGTGTACAACTATGGCCTAGGGAAATTAACAGCGTAAAGTCATTAGTGTCTAATTTTATTAATGAAAACTTAAATACATTTTTTATGCTTATTATATATTTTTTTTAAATACTGTATGACTGGAATAATGTAATGCAAATACTTTGTTAAACATAATATATTAAAAATTGGATTTATATTCAATTACATTCTATTTTCCACCAAGAGTTACGCAATTAATTCGCAATTACTCTCTTCGTTTGGGATCGTTTGGAAGATAATACATTTTCTTACCACTCTTTGACTTGTTTCTGCATCCCTTGGCTGAGTAATCAGGCATTTGAACTAACGTTCCAAACTTAAATGTTAATTCTGTATGTTCTCTATGATGACTGCAAAAATTTGTAATAAACACGAAGTATAAATCACCTTAAAGTAAAAACGGATAACACCATACAGATTTAATTACTAAGATGTGTGTAGCTCAAAATTTGATGTTAATTTAAAATTGTAATATAATTTATTGTTAAACTTTGCTAAAAAGTTGTATTTTCTTTTGAGGTTATCTTTAGCAATCTTATGAAAAGGTTATTCAACTATTATTTATATCTATTAATAAGAGCGACTTTTAATAATATCTTACTTTTTCTTATTATTCTTTATTTTCGTCGTTATATACACTCCAATACACGGTAAATATTATTACACTTTATTTACAGACAACTTTGTAAACGTATACTTTATACATTTATATTTATACCAATCTATACATAACTGCTGCAGGAAGCGCTTTTATAAATGGCGGAACCAATCAGCGTTGAACGAATAGATTTGCCACACTGTCCCTGGACCAACTACACATCGCAGGGCTTAACTCTTCAGTCAGGTCTGTAACTGATTCCGAATTTGAAAAATCACCGTACGTGTAATTGATCCAATGATCGAATTAAACTGTCAAAATTTCCAATTAGTTGTGGAATAACAATAATTTTTTGGCCGTTATCTTTTCTGATTGAAGAAAACAGTTACAAAACGAAGTGTATTCATTGAAACTTTCATTGCATGCAATTTTGCATAAATAGAAAAGTTTTATTTTTTAGGAGTAGAGTTTTAATTAAACAAAAATATTTATTTTGCTTTGATAAAATTAAAATTGAGTGTTATTAATGTCTTAAGACGAATATTAATGAAAGTAATCTGGGAAATACAATATATTACTGTAATAGCGTGGAAATAAGGATAGAATTTTTTTCCGATTACTTACAATTTATTAATATTAAATTGAATATACAAATATAAATTGGACAGAAAACGATGTGTATTTAACGGAAACTAAATGCAATACTCGTATCTATATCAAATAACTTTACAGTTATTTGACCACCGTCGTCACAACGAATCTAACACACACACACTCTCTCTCTCTCTAACAACTCTATCAATTCTCACGACTCTACTCTTCGACGACTCAATTAGCTCTGGTTCTCGCAACACGCACACTTTTCGACTCGCACACTCTGATCTTTCGGTCGTCCCGCCTTGGATAGCGAAACCGTCCTTCTTCTAACGTTGTCTATTGTTTCCCTCATACCTATGTAAGAACTACCAACTACGTGCCTTTAGTCACGCAGGCACTCTTAAATGTAAACGAACCACAGAAAGACGACGTACTCGGTTTTATTTATTTTCAACTGATTTCTAATTCGAACTACCTTACGATATTACATTACTCCTAAAACTAAGCTCTGAAATCTGAGCATATATATATATATATATATATATATATATATATATATATATGTCGGAGATGAAAAGAACACCGGAGCCTTTGGAATTTTGGATAACCCCGCAACATTGTAACCTAGAGTCTACTATAGCTGTAATCAAACAATTGTAGTTATTCAACCCGATTGTAATTATTCGAGAATTGTGATAATGAGCTTGGGCTCGAGGCGACAGTCAGTCGCCGAACGTAGCCGCGGTCACGGGATGAACGTTTTGCCTAACAAGGTATGGAGTAATTCTATAGCTCTCCTTAAAAGAAATATTCGTGGCGACACGCGACAGTAAACATTCCAACGGTTTCTGTCCCGTGGCTCGCCACACGCAGACCCTATTCTTCGAGTAAGATGATTGCCAGATGTCGATGCGTCTCCGCAGTACATGTTCGGCTAGCCCGAGGGCCCGTAATAAATCTTAAGTCTCCCACTAGCAACTTTCCCTCGAGGGCGGCTAACATCCTTTTCTAACCACCGATATAGAGATTGACCAATTAGCAGCAACGCCAATTTCCCTTACTTTCTGAACGAAGGCTTTTCTCGACGAATCCGATGATCTCGTGTCCTTAGACACACCCCATTATAGTTTTCCTCTGTGGCATCATCGAGACAGGAAAGGCATTTCTCGCTCGCGATCTCATCGATCAAGGAGTAACGCCTTCGCGATCAGTGATTATTTTCAGACTTAGACTTTGTGTGAACGTTCTGTCGTCATCCCGTTGGCCGCGGATTCGTTATTGAGCCCGAGAACATCGTCACTAGCGTCGCGAGTGCCGAACCGCTGTGATCAACTGTTAAGACTGTAATAATTCTATCATTGCAATGAACTACGCCTGTGTGTACTGTATCAATGGCTAATCCTCGAGAAGATTCATTTGACGCCCACAACCCCATTCCCAGTGATGATCCGACATCAGAAGTGGGATTCGAACGGTTGCGAACGCTGGAAGGGCAGGTCGCTACCATGAGCAACCTGATGCATACGCTGATGCAACGACCAAATACGGGAATCACCAAATTCCCACATTTTAACCCAGAAGTCGCAGGCGCCGACCCAGCCGCGTGGTGCGCGGCTGTTAGTATGGCCATGGAGGACAACCCCCTGCGAGGCGGCGCGCTATACTCTGCCTTAAGTGACTCTCTACAGGGTTCTGCAGCACATTGGCTGGCGCGAACAACGGGAAACGGAGAAATTACTTGGCCTAAAGTTAAGGAACGATTCCTTACACAGTTCGGTGGCCGAGAGACGACGTCCTCATCGTTAATCAAGGTATCCAGGGAACCGCGGGGAGCGGGCGAATCCACGGGGGCGTTTGCCGGCCGTGTCCGCTCCCTCCTGCAGATGCGGTGGCAACATTCTAC
Organism: Bombus vancouverensis nearcticus; assembly: GCF_051014615.1. NCBI lineage: Eukaryota > Metazoa > Arthropoda > Insecta > Hymenoptera > Apidae > Bombus > Bombus vancouverensis. The sequence goes on from NW_027468952.1 coordinate 265,564, forward strand.
GCTAGACGAAATACTTAACGCTGTCACTCTCTACATATTAATTCCACACGACCAACGTCTTAAACGACTGGCCCTCACGAGCGATATCAGAACGGAGGACCAATTCCTGAGCGAAATGCGACCCTTTTGTTACGAAGAAGAGTCGACATCTTCGCCGAGATATGCACCGGCGGAACCCGAAGCTAAGCGACGCAAGTTATCGGGCCACCAGACGAGGTGTCATTACTGTGGTACTCTCGGACACAGAATCAAGGACTGCCGCAAGAGGATGCAGGGCGGACAACAGAGGGATGCACGACGCCAGGAAGGAAACCGACCGGCCGCACCGTCTAAGGTGGTCTGCTACAGGTGTCATGCGGAAGGCCATATCGCACCTAACTGCCCGGCACGACGGGACGGTGGACCAGGACTCAAGGATGAGCGTAAAGTCAACTCCTGCGTGGTGGAGTCCCCAGCCGGTAGTCTAAGTCATCTGGGTGAGTCGTTCCCATTTTACTTCGATTCCGGAGCCGAGTGCTCATTAATTAGAGAATCTGTCGCTCCGAAATTCTCCGGAAGGAGAACGACAGATATAGTAGTTATGCGAGGAATAGGAAACACCTGCGTTAAGAGTACCTCCCAGATCTTATCTACGGTGCGCATTAACTGTTTTACATTGGAGATAACCTTCCACGTTCTGGCCGATAGTCACTTACATTATGATATCATGATTGGCCGCGAGATCTTAAGCCAGGGTTTTGATGTAACTATTACACGGAATAGCGTCGATATTTGTAAAACGAAGACTATTGATGCCTGTAGTAAAACCTCCGAGGACGAGATCAATATCAATGCGGTTGACACTGACGTAGTTGGCAACGATAAAAGTCGGTTAATTTCTGTCCTCGAGAAATTCAAAGATTCATTCATTACGGGCTTCCCACGTACTCGCGTAAGCACGGGCCAGTTAGAAATACGGTTAATCGATCCTAATGTTACCGTGCAAGGAAGCCCCTACCGACTTAGCGAAGAAGAGCGTAGGATAGTGCGTGAGAGAATAGACGAGTTAATTAGAGCAAAAATCGTGAGGCCGAGCAGCTCGCCGTTCGCGAGCCCTGTCTTACTTGTAAAGAAGAAGGACGGCTCAGATAGACTGTGCGTAGATTTTCGGGCACTAAATAAAAATACGGTCGCGGACCGGTATCCCCTACCCCTCATCGCGGATCAAATCGCGAGATTGCAGAAGGCGAGATACTTCATTAGCCTGGACATGGCCAGCGGATTCCATCAAATTCCCATTCATCCTAATTCGACGGAATATACGGCGTTCGTTACACCCGACGGGCAATACGAATACGTGACTATGCCGTTCGGTTTGAAAAACGCACCGTCCGTTTTCCAAAGGGCCATTCTCAACGCCTTAGGCGACCTCGCGTATTCGTTCGTTGTTGTTTACTTGGACGACGTCCTAATTATCGCCGACTCAATAGATCAAGCTCTAGAAAGGTTGAGCACCGTATTAGATACCCTCGTGAAAGCCGGATTCTCCTTTAACTTTTCGAAGTGCTCCTTTTTAAAGACATCGGTACTCTACTTGGGATACGTAATCCGTAACGGAGAAGTCCGTCCAAACCCGGGTAAAATACAAGCCTTGAGTTCTTTACCTGCACCGTCGACCGTCACACAACTTAGACAATTCATAGGTTTGGCCTCTTATTTCCGAAGCTTCATTCCCAAATTTTCACAAGTAATGAAACCCCTGTACGCACTTACCTCGAGTAACAAGAATATACCTTGGACGGATAGGCACCAACAGATAAGACAAAAGGTAATTTCCGTCCTGACTGACGCGCCGGTTCTGATGATATTTGACCCCAATTACCCCATAGAACTACATACGGACGCTAGCTCGGAAGGATATGGAGCCATTCTAATGCACAGGGTCGAAGGCAAAAATCGAGTAGTGGAGTATTATAGCAAAAGGACTAGCCCTGCGGAATCTAGGTATCATTCCTACGAATTGGAAACGTTAGCGGTTGTAAACGCCGTCAAACACTTCCGTCATTACTTACACGGACGAGAATTTCTCGTCGTCACCGATTGCAACTCCCTGAAAGCATCCAGTAGTAAGGTACACTTGAACGACAGGGTTTACAGATGGTGGGCTTACCTGCAAACTTTTACCTTCGACATTATGTACCGGGAAGGTAAACGAATGGCCCACGTAGATTTCTTTTCGCGAAATCCCGTAGACTTGGATCGCAGTACGTTTAGCAAAATCGTAGAGAAAGAAATTAACCTAACCGAAATCTCCGACGATTGGCTACTAGCGGAACAACGTCGCGACCCACAAATTGCCGAGATCGTCGATAAATTACAGAACGAAGAGCTCGCGGAAGATGTCGCGAATACGTATGAGTTACGGTCCGGCACCCTTCACCGTAAAATACAGAGAAAAGGTAGAACTCTCTGCCTGCCCATCGTTCCGAGAGGGTTTAGGTGGTCTGTTATTAACCATGTGCACCAGTCCATTATGCACTTAGGTTGGGATAAAACGCTTGAGAAACTGTACGAGTATTACTGGTTCGAAGGAATGGCGAAGTATGTTCGCAAATTCGTAGAGAACTGTCATGCTTGTCGAGTTTCAAAGGCGAGTTCGGGTAGAGTACAAGCCGAACTACACCCCATACCTAAGACCAGTATACCTTGGCATACGGTTCATATGGACATAACGGGCAAACTAAGCGGTAAAAACGATTCGAAGGAATACGTCGTTGTGTTGGTCGACGCCTTCACCAAGTTCGTATATTTGCACCATACCCGTAAGTTAGACTCCGTTAACACCATTAAAGCGCTTAAGTCCGCTATATTTTTGTTCGGCAGTCCCTGCCGGATAATAGCGGATCAGGGAAGATGTTTTACGGGCAAAGAATTTCGCGACTTTTGTCAAAGTAAACACATAAAACTCCATTTAATTGCGACCGGAGCTAGTAGGGCCAACGGGCAGGTAGAGCGTATTATGAGTACGCTAAAAAACATGTTCACAACAATAGAAACCACCGGGCGGTCCTGGCAAGACGCGATCGGGGAAATACAACTAGCCTTGAATTGTACCACCAACCGCGTGACTAAGTCAAGCCCGTTGGAACTACTAATCGGTAAAACAGCGAGACCCTACGGCTTATCCCTACCCGACAGTATCGAAGAAAGAGAGGTAAATATCTCCCATGTAAGACAGCAGGCGATAAAGAATATAGAAGCAAGCGCCAAATACGATAAGGATAGGTTCGACGAAAACAAAGCTAAAATAGTTAGGTTCAACCTTGGCGATTTCGTATTACGCAAGAACGAGGAACGGAACCAGACGAAGTTAGATCCGAAATTCAGGGGTCCGTTCGTAATAGCAGAGATTTTGGAAGGAGATAGATATACCCTAAAAACCTTAGACGGCAAACGATCATATAAGGACAGACACGACAGACTGAGAAAGATGCCAGAAGGTTGCGTCCCTGCTGAGTTAGACGTCTGCGGTGATGACGACGGCGGTGATAATAACGATGCAAGTACACTGACCTCAGAGGATCATTAACACTGCGTTGTGGTCATAGTAATACACCGAGTGGTTTTATGTGCTTTTGTTGTAACCCGGTGAGTGGGTTGATGTGCTTTTGTTGTAACCCGGTGAGTGGGTTGATGTGCTTTTGTTGTAACCCGTTGAGTGGGTTGATGTGCTTTTGTTGTAACCCGTTGAGTGGGTTGATGTGTTTCTGTTGTAGCCCGTTGAGTGGGTTGATGTGCTTTTGTTGTAACCCGTTGAGTGGGTTGATATGCTTTTTGTTGTAACCCGTTGAGTGGGGTTACGTGCTTTTGTTGTAACCCGTTGAGTGGGGTTACGTGCTTTTGTTGTAACCCGTTGAGTGGGCTTACGTACTTTCTGGGTGTAATGCACCCAACGTGGCAATATGATCCAACAAACTGAGGTTCACCAGTGTACGAAATCGAAAATGATCTGTTGTGTCATTACGGTCTGACTGGCGACTCACAGAACGCACCTGACACTTTGAGTACAAATTATAACATTACAAATTCCTATTCTCTTTTATTTTTCTGTTGTCAAACCTCCGAACGAAACTTTGTTATTGCACTGGACCCTTGACTTACTTAGACATTTAGTTAAATCGTAAACAATGTCGGTTGTAGCGAATCTAATGTAAGAAATACGATATTTTAGTTACACACGAGGACGTGTGATAGTCAGGATGGCCGTGTCGGAGATGAAAAGAACACCGGAGCCTTTGGAATTTTGGATAACCCCGCAACATTGTAACCTAGAGTCTACTATAGCTGTAATCAAACAATTGTAGTTATTCAACCCGATTGTAATTATTCGAGAATTGTGATAATGAGCTTGGGCTCGAGGCGACAGTCAGTCGCCGAACGTAGCCGCGGTCACGGGATGAACGTTTTGCCTAACAAGGTATGGAGTAATTCTATAGCTCTCCTTAAAAGAAATATTCGTGGCGACACGCGACAGTAAACATTCCAACGGTTTCTGTCCCGTGGCTCGCCACACGCAGACCCTATTCTTCGAGTAAGATGATTGCCAGATGTCGATGCGTCTCCGCAGTACATGTTCGGCTAGCCCGAGGGCCCGTAATAAATCTTAAGGTTTAGTTAACTAAAGTCCTTCAAACAGACAAACAGTCTTTGTCCCAGCTACGGGAAGATAGGGGAGACATATTTTTTAACGAACGGCGTCTCCCACTAGCAACTTTCCCTCGAGGGCGGCTAACATCCTTTTCTAACCACCGATATAGAGATTGACCAATTAGCAGCAACGCCAATTTCCCTTACTTTCTGAACGAAGGCTTTTCTCGACGAATCCGATGATCTCGTGTCCTTAGACACACCCCATTATAGTTTTCCTCTGTGGCATCATCGAGACAGGAAAGGCATTTCTCGCTCGCGATCTCATCGATCAAGGAGTAACGCCTTCGCGATCAGTGATTATTTTCAGACTTAGACTTTGTGTGAACGTTCTGTCGTCATCCCGTTGGCCGCGGATTCGTTATTGAGCCCGAGAACATCGTCACTAGCGTCGCGAGTGCCGAACCGCTGTGATCAACTGTTAAGACTGTAATAATTCTATCATTGCAATAAACTACGCCTGTGTGTACTGTATCAATGGCTAATCCTCGAGAAGATTCATTTGACGCCCACAACCCCATTCCCAGTGATGATCCGACATATATATATATATATATCAGAGATGAAAGGACACCGGAACCTCTCCTTTGGAATTTTGGGAAAGTCCCTTAACACTTTAATCTAGATTCTACCATAGCCGTAATTAAGCGATTGCCGCCATTCAATCCGATTGTATTTGTTCCAGATTTATGATAGTGAGCTTGGGCTCGAGGCGACAACCAGTCGCCGAACGTAGCCGCGGTCAAGGGATGAACGTTTTTACCTAACAGAGGTATGGAGTGATTCTATAGCTCTCCTTAAAAGAAATAGTTGTAGCGGCACGCGACAGTAAACATTCCAACGATTTCTGTGCCGTGGCTCGCCACACACAAGTCCTATTCTTCGGGTAAGATGATTAACAGACGTCGACGCATCTCCACAGTACATGTTCAGCTAGCCTGAGGACCCGTTATAAATCTTAAGATTTAATTAACTAAAGTCCTTCAAACCGACAAACAGTCATTGTACCAACTACAAGAAGATAGGGGAAATCTATTTTTCTCACGAACGACGCTTCCCGCTAGCAATTTTCCCTCAAGGATCCTCCTCTAACCACCAACATGGAAATTGACCAATTAACAGCAACGTCAGTTTCCCTCACTTTCCGAACGAAGGCATCTCTCCACGAATCCGATGATCTCGTGTCCTTAGACACACCCCAACGCGACGGAGACTTATTCCCTCGTGAGGTCACATTAGCTAGTCACATAGCGTCCTTACGCTCGGTGGATATTCTATGTTATAACAAAGAGTTAGTTCAGTAATACTTGAACCGTAAACAAGGAAGTTGGGTACAACGTGGACCTTGGAAGAAGGCGCATTCTGTTATCCCGTTAATCGCGGAATTATTGAACCTAGGATCATTGTTATTAGCTTCTCGAGTATCTGATTACCACAGTTACTTGCCATATTCTGTAATAATCATATTTACACTAGTACATATCTCCTCTATTGCATAACAATAATGTCTAATCCAAATAAAGATTTGTTTCACGCCCCTAACCCTAATCATAATGTGAACCCGACATATATATGTAATTAATTAGCTTTTGTTTTGTTCAATTTTCCTCTTATTGCTAGTATAGTAAAACAGTTATATCAATAAAAGTCACAACCTGCTTTCTCTCTCATACTTATCCTTCTTTCAATTCTTTAAATAATGCTCTCTTGCATATTTTATCTTAAAGTTCTTGTTAAAAAATATATGATCCGTCAGAGTTTTTGCTAATGATGTTCGCTTCGATATATGTTGTCAAGGACATTTTCCTGAGCAATTTCTAGAAGATTTTAGCGATCGCCTGTTATTCCCTAAGAAATTATCAATAAAAAATATTTATAAAAAACAATGTATAGTATTCATTTACATATAGTAGAGAAACACTGTTCTCGTTGCTCGCTCTACTCGCTCGTAAAAAGGGTAGTCCAACCTAATACCAGTTTCATATGCGAGCGAACAAGAAATTTTTAGAAATGTTTCTTTGGCCGAAAGTTAGAGAAGCCGCTTCGCTCGCATATGGAACATTGGGTTGGAATAGATTTTTATGAACTCGCAGAGTTCGCGGACCGAGTGGAACGACCAACATATGTGATGTTCCTTTCAAATAAAAACTAGGAAATAAACACGTACGTCCGTATTTGCAATTCACAGTCACATATATTTACATATAGGCAGAATATAATGTACAAGGTATTAAAAAAATTATTTGTAATTGCTTTGGGGGGGGGGGGTGATGCTACATCTTTAAATCTGCGGAGATCTGTTGAAAAAATGATTCGCAAAACTGATTTTGAACATGATATTCAAAATCAAATTTTTTTACCGCGTCATATAGTACTTATCACGAAGAACATTTGTTCATCATGGTTTGCAAATGACCCGTTCATTTGAAAAAAATCTTTAAGGTTCCATTATCCCTTAAACTAATTTTGTTATTATATTGCGATAATATATTACGAATAAAAGACAATACAAGCAGAAAAATAAAGAAATAATATAATAATGATACGATATTATTATTGTATTAATACAAAATTAATAATATTATGAACATAATAATAAGTAATAAAGTTTAGAAAGCGTGCTGGGAATTGTTCTTTGTTCAAGACCTGATGGAAGATCACAGCGTGAAGTAGAAGTTTCAGATCGTCGATTGGGGTTAGGTTGATTTCCACTCGACGCTCGTTGTGTACATTGACGTAAGAAAGAGCAAGTGTCGTTTGTGCAGTGTACGTATAAATCTATTGATGTATTTGCGAACAATAGCTTATCGAGTAGGAATTTCACAAGAAACAGTAAGAAGAATAATACGTAAAGAAGGTCTATGTTTTTATATGGTTCATATAATGCAAGAACTTTGTACGGTAGATTATACGGTACGGTAAATAGAGAAAAAATCGATATTTCTTAGGCAATCTGTCCACGATACTACATATCTGACTTTAAAATATGAACAAAATCAGTTAAAAAATTCAGGACACTTTAAATACCTGTTCCTAAGAGAACAGATTTTTGCAACAGCAAAAAATTTGGCCTTGTTAATCATGTTCAGTGTTGAGGTTATTCGATGTGTAAACAGAGAGAACACGTGGATAAATTGTAAGACAGAAAATATATTTAAATAGAAGTGTAATTATAAGTAAGAATACAATTTGAGCTGGTCCAGATCCGCACGCTAGCTGTGTTACCCAATAACTGAAAACCCCGAAGCCAACGTCGCCTGTCTACTGTTTATGGCCTGACTTCGTCGCAGTCTTTTGTCTACACGCTGTCAATGGCTTCAGTGCTTGAGAAAACTAAAAAGACCAGATGTAGAATTTTCTTAGAAGTGGTAACCATTTCAACATTCAGGAAATTTAGCGTTCCACTTTTTTGACAAATAAATTTTTTAACACGCTGTACATAGTAGTAGCAATATGCTTCTGTTAATAAATTTTTAAGGACTAACGAGTGATGGCTAAAATCTTCTGGAAGTTAATCAGAAGTGTGTCCTTGTCAACATATATCAAGGCCCAAGGTATTGGTGCTGGCTTCCCTTTTGTTAGTATTTATTTGACTATGTAATTGTATATATGTACTATTTGATCCGCTTCAATGTGATTTCGGCCTATTTTCAAGAAGGAAAGGGGAAATATAACCCTCCCTCCTTTTTATCGATTTACTTTCGCGTTTCGTCTCAAAATTATGTTAAATTTTGCTTGTTACAGTACCACGCCAAAAGAATTTACCTATAATTCTCAATGAGAGTTGATTGAAAATAGTTCAGTCGAGTAATAATAACTCCATTTGATTTTAGGATTGAGTTCGACTCTATTTTATTTTGAATTTCTTGAATTTCCTTATAAGATTTCGAGTATGTTGCTGGTCCGTGATTGAATGTTGCTTTTTTCACTATGAAGTGATATGTGTCATCAACGGCATCAAAAGACACAATGAGGAACCGAACGCACAAGACAAGATAGATAGTTTATTTTCTAACTGTGAGCACAGGAACTACTACATACTTAATCCTTAAAGAACAGGGCACAGTAGATAATTATTATTATTAAATAATTTCCATTGAAGTACTTTTTACTATCAACTCAACATATGTATAAATATATGTATATAAATGAAATGAATGCAAATGAATTTTAGAGAATTTTAAAGAATGCTTTGCACTGTTTCGGTAAAGTTATAATTCAGTCCTAAGCGGTACAAAGTAAAGTGTATAATTTATTTATTTCAATTTACAATGAAGAACGCAAGAATGATCATTAGATCGCTTATGCAAATAATAAATTTTCATTATTTTTAAAAATGCAATAATTATTTTAAGTTTAACTGGGAATTGTCAAGATTTATAGCTACTTCGTTTATGATTAATAAATATTGATTGGGTGAAACTATAGAACCGTAACGTCTTTTCCGATTTCAATGACTTTTGAATATGTTGTCAAGTGCATGATTGCGAACAACTACCTTCTTTAACTATCTAAGAAATCTATCTATATCATTACAATGAATTCTGTTTATAAATTACATATCATATATGTAGGGTTTACATTAGAATTAGGGTTAGGGGCGTGAAACGAATCTGCGTTTGGGTGACACGTTGTCGTTATGCAATAGAGAAGACATTGACTAGTGCAAATACGATTATTATAGAACCGGACAAGTAACCGTAGTAGTTAGGTACTCGAGAAACTAATGACAATGATCCTAGGTTCAATAACGAATCCGCGGTCGACGGGATGATAGATGAACGTACTCACAAAATCTAAGTCGGACGCGTAATATTCACTGATCGTAAAGAGTTATTCCTTTCATCAATGAGATCGCGAGCGAGAATGCCTTTCCCGTCCCGATGATGCTACAGAGGAAAACTATAATGGGGTGTGTCTAAGGACACGAGATCATCGGATTCGTCGAGAAAAGCCTTCGTTCAGAAAGTAAGGGAAATTGGCGTTGCTGCTAATTGGTCAATCTCCATATCGGTGGTTAGAAAAAGATGCTAGCCGCCCTCGAGGGAAAGTTGCTAGTGGGAGACGCCGCTCGTTGAAAAATATGTCTCCCCTATCTTCCCGTAGTTGGGACAAAGACTGTTTGTCTGTTTGAAGGACTTTAGTTAACTAAACCTTAAGATTTATAACGGGCCCTCGGGCTAGCCGAACATGTACTGCGGAGACGCATCGACATCTGGCAATTATCTTACTCGAAGAATAGGGTCTGCGTGTGGCGAGCCACGGGACAGAAACCGTTGGAATGTTTACTGTCGCGTGTCGCCACGAATATTTCTTTTAAGGAGAGCTATAGAATTACTCCATACCTTTGTTAGACAAAGCGTTCATCCCTTGACCGCGGCTACGTTGGGCGACAGACTGTCACCTCGAGCCAAAGCTCACCGTCACTAATCTCGAACAATTACAATCGGATTGAATAACTACAATAGTTTAGTTACAGTTATAGTAGACTTTAGATTGCAATGTTGCGGGGCTATCCAAAGGTTCCGGTGTCCTTTCATCTTCGACATATAGATATACATGTATATGTGACGAAATATACTAAAGCAATATTGACCCTTTGTCGCTGAAAGTATCAAACTACAAAACTTCCTTTCAAATTTTCAGAATAAGGAAATCAGGATCATGATAAATAATTGGAACATAATTAAAAATAATATATCTTCTCTATAAGATAATGAATACATTGGTTCATTTAATTTTTATGGATATTCAAACGCTTCTGTGAAATAAAACGTCAAGATTATAGAGTATAAAATTCATAGCTATGAAATAACTAAAACTCTGATGTATTATTAAAAATATACGTTTGGTTGTATGTAGTGATACATACAAAGATTACATGTACAAACCCATAATTAACACAATGCTACCGCAACCATTCTGCAATCTACCTTGCCCAAAACACTCTTCCAGTCACCTCCAAACTCAGTTCGCTGTGGAGTGCCGAAGCGTGCAGACGTGTCTCTAGTGCCCAGCGTAGTCCGAAAACAACACGTGTCGCCCAACCGTCGAAAGAGAACACAGCCAAGTGTCCCTTACCCTTTAGGGAGAAGAAAATCCCACGCACCTAACCCCAACCCGAATACTAGCTTCATAGCCTCACGACTAGTTATTCATTCCGAATTAACTAGCTCGATGATGGCCCAGCAATCGCGACCAGGCTCTCCGGAGCAGACTCGCAGCTACCACGCGCTACCTCCCCCGTGGCAGAAGTGTAGCAGAACTCTCCGCACCAACGACGCTATACTACAAAGAAAAGGAAAATAGAAACAACAACACAAATAAACACTCACAACAGGTTCGCCGTATTGGAATCCTCAAACGACGCCACGGAAATCGTAGAACCGCCACCAAACCAACACTCACAGAGAATCCCCCCTCCCCCACCAATATTTGTGGACGATGTCATCGACATACAGACAATGATCAAGTCCCTAGAGAGAGATATCTGCAAGGAGGAATATAACCTTAAGATAAGTAACAATAAAGTAAAAATACTGCCGACGAACCCAGAAGCTTACAGAAAACTCACCAAGACACTCAGGACCCTGAACGCCAACTTCCACACCTACCAACTCAAAATGGAAAGGCCTTTCCGGGTGGTTCTACGAAACATACACCACTCAGCAGACATAGACGAACTCAAATACGAACTTTCAAAACTCGGCCACGAAGTCATCAACGTAAGTAATATAAGGATTAGAGTCTCGAAAGACCCGTTATCCTTATTCTTCCTAGACATTAAACAAAAGCCGAACAATAAAGAAATCTACAACATCAGTCGCCTAATGAACGCGATAGTAAAGATCGAACCACCGCTTGTGAAAAAAGAAATAGTGCAATGCAAAATATGCCAAAGGTACGGTCATACGCAGAAATACTGCAACCATACTTTCCGCTGCGTTAAATGCGCAGGCACTCACTCCACTGACCAGTGCGCCAAATCACCGGAAACCCCAGCGAAATGCATCCACTGCCAAGGGGACCACCCTGCCAACTACAAAGGCTGCCCAGCATATAAAACACTATACACGAACAGGTACCCTAAGCTCAGAGCAAAAGAGGTATCCAACCAAACACCCAGCCCGCCGAAATTCACGACTACCCCAACCCCCTCAACCAACCAAACACCCAGTCCTACCAAATTCATCTCCACCTCAACTTCTTATGCCCAAGCAGTACAAGGCATCCAAAATAACCCGAACAGCCAAAGGAATCTTCCCCAAAACAGTGTCCCCAACCCACCTAACACAGACAACTCCTCAAGGCTTGAAAAGCTAATAGAGAAACAATCAGAGCAAATAAATCACTTGCTATCGCTACTAACACTCATCGTGGAAAAATTAGCACGCCCCGACTCAAAATAAAACCAAGGCGCATAGCACTGTGGAACGCCAACGGTCTAGCGCAACACAAACTTGAACTAGAACTCTTCTTAAAACACCAGCAAATCGACGTAATGCTCGTATCGGAAACCCACTTCACCGACAAGAGCTACCTGAAAATAAATGGTTACAAATTCTACCATACCCAAGATCCCAGCGGAAAGGCCCACGGTGGCACCGGACTAATAATCAAAGCAAGTATTAAGCATTACGAACTTCCATCATTCCAGAAAGACTACCTCCAAGCAACAAACGTAGCAATAGAAGACTGTCATGGCTCAATCACCACTTCAGCAATATACTGCCCTCCCAGACACTCCATCGCCAAAGAAGACTTTGATAACTTCCTGGACACCCTGGGCAATAGATTCATAGTTGGAGGAGACTATAACGCCAAGCACATCCAATGGGGCAGCAGACTGGTTACAGCAAGAGGCAAAAACCTCTTAAACAGCATAATAAACAACAACCTCAACTACCTCACCACATACGAACCCACATACTGGCCCACTGACACCAACAAAATACCCGACCTTCTCGACTTCTTCATAACTAAAAATATCCCATCAAGACACGTCCAGATCAACTCCTCGGCTGATCTCTCCTCTGATCATTCTCCCGTGATAGCAACAGTCAGTTGAACAATCACCGAAAATACACCTAATGGCTCCATTCACAACCAACACACCAACTGGCAGTTCTTCAGAGAAGTCTTTACACACTCAACCTCAGCCTTCACCCCACTAAAAACAAAGGAAGAAATCGAAGCAGCCACGGAATACTTAAACACGAGCATAATAAACGCAATCCGCCTCTCCACACCGACAAAGCCATCTAACAACAAACAAGAATATCCCCAATACATACTAAAAAAAATAGCAGAAAAACGTAGACTAAGAAGAGTATGGCAGACCCATAGAACACCGGATGACAAACGCAAACTAAACAACGCAACTAGAAAGCTATCTAGAACCTTAAAAAACTATAAAAACGACTGTTTCCATAAATACCTTGCCAGCTTATCCCCCACAGCCGACTCCAACTACTCACTATGGAAGGCCTCCAGGAAACTCACACGCCCCCCACAAATAATCCCACCTATCCGCCGTCCGCAAGGTGGATGGGCACGAAGCCCTATAGAAAAAGCCGACCTGTTTGCTAAACACTTGTCAAAAGTATTCAAACCCCATTCCCCCAAAACCGCCGCGGACGTTACTGAATACCTGCACACCCCCTTCCAAATGTCCCCTCCTATCGAACCCTTCTCCTCTGCAGAGACTATAGAAACAATCAGTCGCCTAAACCCCAAGAAAGCAGCAGGACACGACCTAATAGGCAATAAAGCAATCAAGGAACTTCCCACAAAAGGGATAGCACTCATCACATCGATTTTTAATGCTATCCTTCGCCTGGAACACTATCCTAAGGCCTGGAAAATCTCATTGATTACCCTCATCCCTAAACCCGGTAAACCGATATACGAAACCAGCTCCTATCGCCCAATCAGTCTTTTACCTACCCTGTCCAAACTATTCGAGAAGATGCTCACGAACCGACTCCTTCCAATCCTAGAGAACTTGAAAACACTCCCAGATCACCAATTCGGCTTCCGAAAACATCATTCTACAGTAGAGCAAATCCACCGCTTAACTCATACGATCAGCCAAACACTCGAAAAGAAAAAATATTGCTCAGCGGTTTTCCTAGACATCCAACAGGCATTCGACAAAGTATGGCATGAAGGGCTACTATACAAGCTTAAAAAGATCCTACCTCACCCCTACTACTCCATCCTAAAATCTTACCTAACCAATAGACAATTCATGGTTAAATGCCTAGACGCCACTTCCGCAACATTCCCAATAGAAGCCGGCATACCCCAAGGTAGTGTCCTCGGACCCCTACTGTACTCCATCTATACTGCTGACCTACCTATATCAAACGATATAACAGTAGCGACATTTGCAGACGACACAGCACTATTAGCTACCCACGCAGACCCGGTAATAGCCTCATCCACTCTCCGGCGAAGTCTCGACTGCATGGAAAAGTGGTTTCACAAATGGGGCTTCAAAGTCAACGAAAAGAAATCCTCACATGTAACCTTCACGCTCCGAAAACAAACCTGCCCCCAGGTCACCATCAACAATGCAACAGTTCCTAGCAGGGACACAGTCCGATACCTGGGCATGACCCTGGACAGGAGACTAACGTGGAAGACACACATCTCAGATAAAACGAAGCAACTAAAGGACAAACTAAAAAAACTCTATTGGCTCACGGGCCGACGCTCCAAACTAAACATACAGAATAAAATTACCCTCTACAAGACCGTAATAAAACCTATCTGGACCTACGGAATCCAACTATGGGGAACAGCAAGTAACTCCAACATTGAAATACTCCAACGCTTTCAATCGAAAACGCTAAGATCCCTAATTGACGCACCTTGGTATGTAACCAACGAAACCATCCATCGCGACCTCAAGATACCTACAGTCAAAGAGGAAATAGCAAAATATAGCGACAGATATAGCAAAAGAGTCAACAAACACCGAAACCCCCTAATCACTGGATTACTCGATACGACGGACCAGATTCGCAGGCTGAAGAGGCACTACCCGCTAGACCTAAACGTTAGATTCATTTAATTATCCAAATTAAGCATATGCACTTACTTATAATACTTATAAATTATACCTATCTATAATAGGTATTAACTTATTGTAAATAAACAGCCATGTCACTGCGCCACGCCAGAAAAATTACTGAAAATTCTCAACGCGAGAATTGATTGTAATTTCAACAAATAAATAAAAAAAAACGTGCATTAACGTTTTCAAATCCATTTTTTATTTTCAAAGAACATCATATTTGTACTCGGTATTGCCAGTAAGTATCATGAAGAGACGAAACGAGTATCTCGAGTTAAGTATTGTTTAAAATAGTATATAGACATCTAGATATAACATTCAATGATTTTTCCCTCACTTATTGTAAATTATTGATATTGTAAAATTATAATTGTAAAATTATATAGTAAATGATATTGTAAAATTATATAGTAAATGATATTGTAGAATTAAATAGTAAATTCACACGATGTTTAAATAATTCGAAATAACGATAGACCAAAACCTGTTTAAACGAGACACAAGAATTAATCGTGCATTTTATTAAAAAGTTAAGTACGGATAAAAGAAAGATAATTTTCGAACTTTTTTCGAAAGAACATACATTTATTATACAACATACATACATTTATTATATATTGTATTCTTTCAAACACAATAATACCTTCCATAAAGGAGCACAGCTCAGATGTGACTTTTTATAGTTAAACATTTAACGTACTCATAGACACGAAATTTTTTTTTTAAATAGAACTGTTACATTTTACGACACGTATAACATCGAACATTTACCAACATAGCGATGCCAGCGTACATATATGTAATATCGTGATATAGTATATTTACAAAGAATGGACAATAGAGATGTTAATCGGACAGAAAAAGACGATTGTTGTTCAACCTGAACTATTCACGCCAAACGTACAGAAAACAGCGCAACTAAATAACTAGATAGCGACTCGACTTTTACCAAAACGCAATCAACACTCTCTCGGCAACGCCACTCGCAAACTCTGTCTCCGCTCAACTCGCACTCGGCTCCACGACTCACACTCTGTTTCTCGACTCACACTCTGGCCGTTGTCGCATTCTATTGCCTTTTTCCTAGGCCCACCGCACACGTGTTCTGCAGACGCTCGTAGCCAGGGTCACGTAGGTCTTTTCCACGAAACTATGCACTTGAAAAGACCGATGACACATCGTTGGGCCTGTCGGTGCTTCGACTTTCTCGCGACATTATTCATAGTTCGCCCGATATCTCTTAGGCCTTTGTTCCACGATGCTACATATATATATACTGGTGTACTGGTCATCTTTTTTCCACACGTTTTTAGCTTTTTAGCTGTTTGTGTATGGGCGCCTAATCAGCCAATCAGAAATAGCCGGTATTCTATGAATTCTTTTCTTCAATGCTCGAAGAGCTGGATATTTATCCAAAGCTGATGCCCCAAACATATACTCGAAATTTTCAAGGGCCGCTGCAAACACGAAGTCCGCCCATGTCGTCTGAAAAAAGGTTTGTATACATTTATTTTGTACCTCCTCTATTAAACAATTTTTTTAATTTACCTTGAAAAATGTGAAAAATCGAACTCTTAACTAAAGATCACTAGCTTTTTAGGAAGAATTTGGATTTTTATTTTATTGTCAGAATTTAATGGATAATTTTAGAAACTTCAACCTTTGGAGGTATTTGTTAATTAAAAATGACAAAACTGGTATTATGTAAAAAAGAGTAATGTGTATCCTGAATCAATGTCGAATGGAAATTAGACAGTTCTATAAAAATAATCCTTCTCACGATTCCACAACTTCATAGCTTAATTAAATACAATTCTTCGGCGATATAATTACAAATACATTTACAGGAATTGTGTAATATGATAAATATCTCGTTAAAGAAATTGAAATCGTAAATTCCGCGGATAACCAGCGTTTATCATATAGAGACAGGGATTTGCAAAGAATAAAAGTTGTAGAACGTTGAAAGGCGTTGAGAGAAACGTGATGTTATCCCGTTATTCGTTAACGCAACGCAGTTAAAAAAAATCCCGTAGGAAGATTACGATAATAGATAACCTGAGTCGAGTGTTTGTCGGGGGATCTAAAAGATTCTTTCGAGTTGAGCGTCTGAGATTGCAGAGAAGAAAATTTGGAAGCCATCGAATTCGTGATGTCGATAGAAATCTTCAGTTGGAATCGTTGTATCATAACGTAGTCTGCTTATTGTCGATAAGACTTTACTAAACTAAAAGTGACTACTAAAAGTTTCTATCCTCTAAATTCTATCTACGATTCTATAATCTAAAAACTGACTTTTGCAAACAAACTGTAACATTCGCTTAACGGAAAGACATACGTATATTGTTTGTACTCGTCTTTTCACAATGAATTCTTGAACGTCTGTCTCTGTGGTGAGACAAATGCAAAGTCATCTCATCAGTTACTCACCTTGCTTCAAATCTCCAAGAGTATCGACGAGCACGTCGCATATCATCGCATCCCATTCGTTCCTTCCCATTAAATCGTACTTCTTCGCCAAGTATCGCGCCACAGCGTTACTCTGCGCTACCGGTTTCCCGTCTATCTCCAGCACAGGCAGCATTTTATAAGGCATTGCTAAGAACAAACATGGCTCATATGAACACTGTGTAGAGGGAAACGATCGATAGGAAATCACAACACAGCTTCCGAGGCCGTTGCGTTCTTGTGAATAGATGAATCGAAATCATTTCGGTTTTAATCAACATGGCCTAGTAAAGAAATACAGAAATGTCTTCTTTCTCCTTTTTTTCTTTTCTTACGATTACGATGGACAGGGTATCGCGTGTTTTTGACTGTTGGGAAGAACCTAAAGTTTTTAAAATCAAGGATAAAAGATCGAGTATAAAATTTGTAATTCTCACGGAAAGGAACGAATCTGTCTGATGCGGTGTACTGAATGTACGAGGAACGATCAGTATCGTTTTGCGGGAAGACCTTATGCAATGATAGTGGACTTACAACTGCGAATAAAAAATTCACGTCGCATAATACCAGACACGGAAAAAATATTAGAAAATGTACACGGTTCTTGTAATGAAAATTGAAATGCAAGGAATATAAATCGAATGTCTCTTGCGAACGTAATTTTGTGTTTTACACCGACAGGATTGATTTACAGACTTACGTTGATTTTTGGTTTCTCTATCTGCAAGCGACATATAAGATTATATCGAAGACTATGCTGCGTAAAACTTTTATTATACTATTTACGATAGAAATGTCGCAACGGAAGATCGAATTTTATATCTGCTTTGTTCTTTCGACTTTTTAGCTATGTTCTTGTTCATTTCCGAACTGATTTCAATTTTTTATCCTTTTTTTCCGACAAGTCCTAAAAAGTTTTTAAATTAACGAGAAACGTAGAAGTATTTTTGTATTCCTATTTTAAGTCACCTATTTATGGTTTTCTCAAAATATTCGAAATGCTTCGATTCATTGAAAACAATAAAGATTGCAACACAAAAATTCGAGAATCGTAAGTGAATTAAGTTGGTATTCGATAAACACGATATTACGGAAGCAAAACTTAATGAAAAGTTCGACTTTATTCCGTATGAAATTTTACTTTAAGTAAGTTTAGCCTGCACGTGAAACGAAAGTTTTATATACAGAAAAGTTTGAGTAAATGGTAGATACCTGAGAGTTGAACGATGAAAGTAAAAATCGATTCTTCACGCTTACAATCCTTGTATTCAGGCCAGAGTTCTTTGGGGATCCTCTCGTCGGTATACTCGATGCCAGTATATGCAAATATGTACCGTATATGTTCGGCACGACCACGGGCATTGAAGTAGATTAGTTTGTAGGTAGGTTCGTCGCTCATTTTCCTTGCTCTGTCAACTTATCGAGAAAAATGATACAATTAACTCGTGTAATTAACAGACTGTGTGCGTGTTTGTGTGTATAGAGAACAATTTATTTATAGATGGAATAATTCGTATAATACGCAAAATAAATCATTTAGAAGGCTGGAATATGTGTTTTTGAAACAATTAATTATGTCGAAAAATATTTCAAACGAGATATAATTATGAAAAAAATAATAATTAAATGTATGTAAATGTATGTAATAATAGTTAAATGTATGTAAATGTAATAATTAAATGTAATTAGTTGTGAAAAAAATAATAATAAAAAATAAATAAATGTAAAAAAAGAATTAAATGTAATTAGTTTCTTTTTACGCACGCGATATTATTGGCGATATATGAAGGTCAACTTTATTTTTTTAAATAGATATATTTATACATATATTTATAGATATAAATACATATATTATATAGATATAATAGTATATATAATATATATAATAATATATATGTCGAGTCTGAATATCCGAGTCCGAGCTCGAGGCGCCCTCCCGGGGAGAGCTTGCGGGAGGTAGCGGTTCTGCGTTGAAGTTCTCCATCGTCCGGTAGCGCGTGGGGTACCTTTATTGTCGATAGTTACACTAGCGACGAGGGCCTCAGGCTTGATAACGAATCCGTGACCAACGGGAGGACAGGCTCCCTTGCTCTAACTCACACGTGCACCACTCCCTGCTCGTAAGGCACTCGACTTCCTTCACCGATCAGCTCTCTAGCAAGACTGCTCGTCATCCCAACGACGCCACCGAAACAAGACTCCGGTCGAGTGTCTCAGTACACACGATCCTCCGATCGACGTACGATTGCTATCGGTTTGGATACTTGCGATTGTTTCGTTATGGCTATATTAGGCTCTAGGTTGCAAGGTTAGGGTGTTGTCCTGAAGTTCCAGAGGGGCCCCGGCGTCCTTTCGTCTCCGACTCGGCCATCCTGACACTTACACGTTCTCGTGTGTGGCCTGCTGGCTTAGTCTACCCGTCGGGGCTTCCACCACGCAGGCATCGACCCGGCGCTCGTCCTCGGGGCAATGTTTTTCTTCTCGCCGCGATGGACAGCGAGACGCGATGTGTCCCGGCATGTGGCAGTGAAAGCACAACGCTTTCGGTGGTGCAGCCGGTCGGCTTTCCTCCGGGCGTCGGGGGTCCTCCTTCGGTTACCACTTCGCCCTCTTGCGGCATTCGAATGTCGGATGTCCGTAAATACCGCAGTGGCCACACCTGGTCCAGGGGGCGGGTGACCTGCCTCGTTTGTTTCCGGAGCTCGCTAATGATCTCCACGGCGGGGGCGTTGGCCACTCCGTGTATAGGAAGGGCTTCATTTCTCTTTGGAATTGTTTCACCGACGTGATGTCACTCGTGAGCGCTAGTCGTTTAAAACGTTCATCGCGCGAGCCCAGCAGATGGAGGGCGGTGGCGGCGAGTACCTCTTCCCTGGTTGAATTTCGCCACTTCGACCCCAGGAGGGTGATGATACGATTTCCGTACGCTCCTGGTGTTTCGCCGTCCCGCGGTAGTTCCTCGGCTACCTTGATTAGCGACGCGGCTGCTACTTCTTGGCCACCGAAGTGCGCGGCGAATTGTTCCTTAAAATCTGGCCAGGTGAGCTCGTCGCCGTTCATTATCTGCGTAAGCCAATACGCTGCCGGACCCTCTAGGGCACGGTTTAGGGCAGAATACAGTGCGCTGTTTTTCAGGCGGTGGTCCCTCATGAGCAGGCCGACGGCTGTGCACAGGCGGCTGGATCTGCGTCCGCGGCTTCGGGGTTGAAGCACGGTAGCGATACCCAGGTTGCCCGGTGTCCTTTCTTCTTCTTCTTCTTCTTCTTCTTCTTCTTCCTCTTCTTCTTCCCTAGCGACCGCTTTAGTGCGCGCACGATACTCTTACGATCCCGTGCCGACAACGTGTGTTCGGATGCCACTTCTGATGTCGAGTCTGAATCCGAATCCGAGCTCGAGTCACATTCCGAGTCCGAGCTCGAGGCGCCCTCCCGGGCAGGGCTCGCGGGAGATTGCGATTCCGTGTTGGAGTTCTCCATCATCCGGTCGCGGGTGGGGTACCTTTATTGTCGATAGTGACACTAGTGACGAGGGCCTCAGGCTTGATAACGAATCCGCGGCCAACGGGAGGACTATCATATAAAAAGCAACAGGATACACGAAATAATATAATTCTGACTAGGACAACATAAACGCAAGAAGTGTTGATATTGAAAAAAATATTTAATTTTGTATATAAATATTTTCATATTTAAAAAAGTTTCCGGAAGCAGGAAGATTTACAAACAAATAATATCATAAACCGAATGTTTCATGATCCTTTTCTAATTAGAGTGTGTGACAGCATGTGAGAACGTTTCTTAAAAATATGACTTATTGCAATTACTTAATCGCAATTATAAACGATTAAGACCTTCTCACAACGAGGCAATCTATCCAAAGTATAAAACTCGTTATACTTGATGAGAAAACAAATCTCTACTTAGGTTTCATTTCGTTTCATCGCGTTCATAAAAAGTGAATTTGTATGAACACATCGTGCAATTTAGTAATTAGGACCGTTGATCTCGCTGCAACATAGATGGATAGAAAAATGCCATTTAAAATGATACAACGTCGGGAAGACAATTATGAAAATTATAAATGGAACACAAGATAAAATTGTTTAAGATTAATTCTTCTTTTTTTTTTTTTTTAATCGCGAGTGTTTGCAAACGAAGTTTCAATCTGTTTACAATGATAGCAATGAGAGGAGGATGTCTATGAAAGTTATAAATGCGATATTGAATAACATTTCTGCGAGTGGGTTTGTTTTTCGTTACAAATGTTTTTTAAACGAATCTGCAATCTGTTGGAAACAACGGAACAGTAACGGGACGACTGATAGGGAAATAAGAAAGATCGCGTTTTATTTGAACAGACAAATCTTTGAAATCTATTCGAAAGTCTATTTGAAATGGTACGAGCTCGAAAAGAACGGTGAATACTATAGAAGAAGGATTAATTAAAATTCTTATTAATCTGTACGCTTTGTATATTAAATACCTTGATCGATGCCAAGATAACAAATTATTATACAAAACAGTGAAGTATCCACGTCTGACATTAATATTGAGTATTACCATTACTGTAATTTAATTTTTAACCGATCCTGAAAATTCCTTAGAACGTAAAAAGTATAAAATGTTACTGTGCATTTCAAGATTAAATGCACTGTAATTTAGAAACAGTTATGAAGCGGAAACAAATAATTTATTCAGAATAAGAATTCTACGTAATCATGTTAAAAAAAAAAACGTACTTATAACGCGTTTAAACTCCAAATATGTAAAGACAATAAGGGAAAAAAATTAAACGAAGAATCGTATTTTTTGTAAATTCACACAAGATTTTATCCAAAAAAAATGGGCCTGTACCAATATTTTTATTTGTCGTTACAAGTTACGAGGGTATTAAAAAATTGGCCACGAATGGACCAGAGATAAAAATTTATCAGACTTGCTCTCGTAAATTTCAAGACGTTGCATCGGATATTCTTGAAAATCTTTGGACAATGGCCTCGATAATTCGCAGCTTCTATCCTCGAAGCGGAAGAACTCGGCGTTAAAAGCGACAGAACTGGAGAAACCCGGTGACCGCGAGCCTTTCACGCTCTCGACAGATTTCTCATCCCTCGTAATCCTCCCGGTGTCACCCAATGTCCACCCTCGTATTGCGATTTGTTGCTTCCAACGAGGCGACACCTTGTCTTGTGATTTCCTTTTTCGTCGCGTGAAACACGACCGAACACTTGTTCAAACACACAATTCATATTTATCTAACTCGACAAAACGCCGTGTCATTGAAACAATAGCATTCTTTGGCTTTTATGTAAATTCCAATAAATTATGATAATGTTCGTGGAAACATTATTGCTACCTATTTTATCTGTCGTGATCCAAATTGATTTGTGGCTACGTATGTATATATATATATATATGTCGGAGATAAGAGGACACCGGTGCCTTCCCTCTGAAACCTCGGGAAAATCCATAAAAACATTGTAATTAAAATCTACAGTTGTAACTAAACGATTTGCCGTCATTCTAACCAATTGTATTTGTTTGAGACTTGTGACAATGAGCTTGGGCTCAAGGCGACAATTAGTCGCCGAACGTGGCCGCGGTCAAAGGGACGAACTCTCCATCTAACAAAGGCATTGAGTAATCCTATAGCTCTCCTTAAAAGAAAGATTTGTAGCGGCACGTGGCAGCAAACATTCCAACGGTTTCTGTCCCGTGGCTCGCCACGCGCAGACCCTATTCTTCGACTAAGATGATTGCCAGATGTCGATGCGTCTCCGCAGTACATGTTCGGCTAGCCCGAGGGCCCGTTATAAATCTTAAGGTTTAGTTAACTAAAGTCCTTCAAACAGACGAACAGTCTTTGTCCCAACTACGGGAAGATAGGGCAGACATATTTTTCAACGAGCGGCGTCTCCCACTAGCAACTTTCCCTCGAGGGCGGCTAGCATCTTTTTCTAACCACCGATATGGAGATTGACCAATTAGCAGCAACGTCAATTTCCCTTACTTCCTAAACGAAGGCTTTCCTCGACGAATCCGATGATCTCGTGTCCTTAGACACACCCCAGTATAGTTTTCCTCTGTGGAATCATCGGGACGGAACGCGCATTCTTTGACGCGCTCCCGTCGACTAAAGAGTAACGTCTTTACGCTCAGCAATTATTTTTACGAGTCAGACTTAGATTCAGCGAGAACGCCTATCTGTCATCCCGTTGACCGCGGATTCGTTATTGAACCTGAGATCACTGTCACTAGTGTCGCGGACGTCTCACCGCCGTGATAGATTGTCAAACCTGTGTTATTCATACCTGTGTCAATAAATCGTATCTTCGCCACACCGCAACGATGGCTACCTTCAATGAAGACTCCTCAAACACCGACAACCCTATCCCCACTGCTTCTCCGACATATATATTTGTATTTTCTTTTGTTCTTTCTTTTTAATTTATGTGATCTGAGAATTACATTTCTGAGAGTTCGGTGAAATTCGATGCTTTATTTTTATCAGTAGAATCTTCCTTGTCATTGTCAGAGCGCAGACGTTTACGCGTTTACGGAAAGTTTAAGGATACAAAAATACAGAAAAATGTAGAAAATATGCAAGAATATGTAAAATATCAAAAGTACAGTACTTCTAATAATACTTAGTAGCATGCTTACAAACAAATTTCTTTTGTATTTCTTGAAATTGCGGAAAGATTCGCGGTAATTATCGGATTTTTGTCCTCTTTTATCTGCTTTTTTTATTCGCAACTTATATGAGATATGAATTAATATTCAACGACGTGCGCTCTGTGCCACGAAATGAATTATCTCGCGTTAAGACTGCGGCAATTCTTACGTTTGATATTTCATTTAACGAACAGCCGCGCGTTCCTGAGTTTAAAAACCGCCACTCTGAACTTACGCTGAGAATAATATCAGGAAAAGCGAACGAGAGATGATTAGAAAGAAAATGCGAGGAGCAGTGAGGGGGATATTACTAGACTGCGCTTTTTTGTGCAAGTATAGCAGGATGTTTGGGAGTGTAAAATTTTAACGAATGCGTATAATATGAAAAAATATATGAAATATCCAAGGTATAGTTTTATTAAACTTACTTTTTATAATGCTTCGTAGGTAAAACAATTTTCTATCCAGATTCCACTTTCTCAATTATATTTTCAAAAATGCTCGATAAGGAGTACAATTTTCTACCCAGGTTGTACCTTTCTAATTATATCTTCCAAAATTCTTGATAGGTGAAACAATATTCCACCGACGATTTACTTTTTTAATTGTATCCCCAAAAATATGGACCTGCTTAACGTTTAGATATTATTATTCTTTTCGTTGTTACTTGATACGGCTAGCAATTAAATAGTGAGAATAAGAAGAATTGGAAGTGCCATTTTCGAAAAAGAATTTTGGTTTTAAATTGGAAATTAAATTTGGTTTGTACATATATGACACAATTTGTATGGACAATGAAGAGTACGAATCTACGAATTTCGAGGTAAAAGTATTGATATATGTATCGATATTTCTGGTCGTTACAATATCTCTAATCAATACAAAGTTCTAACTGAATGTTAGAATGTTAAACGTTAAAACGTTTAAAACGTTAAAATGTGTATCGAATCGTTGTAATTCCAAAGATGTCAATTGATGTAATGTAATAATAAAGTATAAAGTATAATAAAGTATAAAGTATAATAAAGCATAAAGTATAATTTCGTCTGTGGTATAATCTTTCTATTCCATTAAGTTACGTCGCACCGCGAGCAATATGGCAACCAGATGTCACCGGATACTCGCAGCGTATCCTCCATAGTTTCAAGTACCTTCCATAAATCTCATAGATTTCCTAGAAAAGGTCCTTCAAACCAAACAAACGTCTGTTTCCGAAGAATTTCTAAAGACTATTGTCTACCCCGACTGGACAAGGGAAAGTTAGTTTTTCTCACGTATGCTGCAACTTTCCTCCCACTAACCACTTTCTCTCGAGGGCGGTTAAGACCCTTCGTTAACCAATTAACAACGAAGCCACTTCCTTCACTCTCCTAACTAAAATCGTCACCAACAAATCCGATGGTCCCGTGCGCTAGACATACCCATCCTTAGCTTTCCTCCGAGACAGCATCGTCTCCCAAGACAGTTCTGATTTTACATCCTTCGAACGGTCAATATCCTTCCACCGGGTAGGACACACCCACAGATCAGTCACTTATTCATCTCGTACATACGCACCAGCGTAACTGCCTTCGTTATAAGTTGTTGGAATAAACGGTGAAATATAACTTACTATACTGTGTCCTATTCATTTAACCACCTCTTATCTTAACCGAAACAGGGGAACGACTACTTCGCAGCGTCGATTCGCCGAATCGTAGCGAGAATTTACGCCTCTCGCTACTGCGACTGCGTCTCTCCGCGAACGGTCGTAACACATTGATCGACAGAAGTACTAAACTCTAATAACATAAATTTATATATTTTCTATTTCCCAGCCACCAGTTTTATAGATTTTTCTATCTTCTGTACTACTTTTATCCCTT
Source organism: Bombus vancouverensis nearcticus (assembly GCF_051014615.1). NCBI lineage: Eukaryota > Metazoa > Arthropoda > Insecta > Hymenoptera > Apidae > Bombus > Bombus vancouverensis. The sequence goes on from NW_027468952.1 coordinate 291,318, forward strand.
TTATTTTTTCTTACATGAGATTATTGTAAATTTAATATCATTTGTTCGCAATATTTGTTATTTATCTTTCCTTGAATTTGAAATTTCGCGCTTCAATGTTGTGTGTTGTTCGACGTTTTATCGAACGATGTTTATCGAACTAGTTTATGAATACATACATAATCATTAAAGAATCTATAAACCTTACTAGTTTGTTTTTACTAAGTTTTGTTACAGAAAACATGTTCTCATAAGTTTTCAACTTTAATTTATGGAAATTTATTAACCTTAAACTATAAAATCATTCAATGAGTCTTTCCGGATGTTTTTATGTAGTCATAATTTCACATATCAGCACAGCTCCACCAATAGGATAAGAGTTACATGGAAGCAACAGAGGGGAAGAAGAACATATAGAGATCTAAAGGTTATTTTTGTCTCATTCAAGTTTCTGTTAACCGGCTTGGAAATTTCCTGTGCTTGTTTCGACTTCGAAGTCTTAAAAAAAAAATTGTAAGTAAATAGTATATATATAGTATATATATCCTGAGTCAAAGTTTCTCTTTATAAATAATAAACCGTTTAAAAACTATATTTTGTATGTTTTTTCCTTATTCATAATTAAATAATAAATATGAAATACTTCTACAGAAAGCCGACATCCTTCAATTAACCGAACAGCAGATGATTTAAAAATTAGTAATTGAAAGAAATAAATGTTATTACATGTTCATAATTGATCGATAAATTTAAATATACAATTAGAAAATGTTTCTTCTTTATTGATAACTAAATAATACAGATAAGATACAAGATACTTGTACGAAAAGTCGGCGCGTCGTTCAATTAACGGAACAGCAGAGGATTTGAAAATTAGTAGTTGAAAGAAATAAATGTTATATGCTCATAATTGATCGATAAATTTAAGTATGCAATTAGAAAATGTTTCTTATATTTGGAAGAATATATAATCACTGCTGAATGTTTTGTAGTTACGAAAGTTGTATACAAACATACATTGTACATACGACTAGTAATGGTACTAAATTACTGTTAGAGGGTCTTGGGTGTATAGAACCATATGGTTAAATTAATACTAGAGATAACGAATCGCGCGAATGTAATTAATATTTTGAAATGCGTTGTTTGCATTAATTGATAGTTTTCTTATAAACTTTTTTATAAACAATTTCATTGCTATAGAAAAAAGATAAATGCCGGTAATATGTCTATCCTACTTAAATAGAAAGTGCAATATTTTGTTATAATATTTGGCGCAAGTTTATACATTATTACATCCAAAAATAATATTCTTTTTATATCTAAGCTATATTAAAATATAAAGATACAAATAGCTATGCGAGTAGTTAGTAGTTGATGCTTTTTACTTAAATTGTCTTATACTTCATAATTTGTAATAATATAATTCTTGTCATCAATGATTCTTTGTTTTTACTTTGTATATATTATACTTCCAGGAAGATGCCGCTCTATAAATTGACTTACTTCCCAGTTACGGCATTGGCAGAACCAATCCGTTCTTCTTCAGCTATGCTAGTATTCCATTTGAAGATGAACGTATCAAAAAGGACGTCTGGCCAGAAATAAAGCCCTGTAAGCTTAAAATTTAAAGAAGTTCTGTTTCTTAAATCTCATCTTTCCTAATTTAACTAAAGTAGCTAAATAAAGTAGAACACAATTATGCAGAGTATAACAGAGATTATTGTTTACTCTCCATTGCTCTATAAGATATGTGGGAGAACAATAGGTATTGTTAAGGAGACAATGCCCTTTGTTTGCTGATAAATTATCAATAAATTAAATTATATCTTTCCAAAACAGATAACAGGAAGCTAGATATTTAAGAAGCATCATAATCTGTTTGTTCGATAGAATCTTTGATTCTATTAGTTGTATGTTTTTAGTGACTCCTTATGGCCTGCTTCCTATGCTCGTAGCTGATAGAAGGAAGGTTGCTCAGTCTACAGCTATTTGCTGTTACTTAGCCAAACAATATGACTTAGCTGGAAAGACTGACTGGGCAAATCTTCATATTGATGCCACTGTTGATACTATTCATGATATTCGTCATAGTGAGTATCCAGTGCTGTTTTGCATAAATTTTATGAGAATCTTGATAACAGATAGTACATATCTGTTCAGGTATTTATTAGTTGAAATCCGATTTAATATTTGATTTAATCGAACGATACACGTATGTCAACAATACAAGACAAAGGATTAAAAAGGATTGTAATTCTATCTTCAGTATCATTTAAATTTCGCACAACACTGTATTCAAATTAGTATAACATTAGCGAATAGTATTTAACTGAAAACAAATTTTCAGAAATTGCCGCCTTCCACTATGAGGAGGACGAGAAGGTCAAAGCTGCAAAACGCAAGGCTGCTGAAGAGACGCTGCCGTTCATTTTAGAACGTTTGGACCAGCAAGTGAAGGAAAATGACGGCTACTTCTACGATGGTACTCTTTCTTGGGCTGATTTAACATTCGTTGCTCTGCTCGATTATTTGAACTTTATGTACAAGTCTGATCTGATCGAGAATTACGAGAATCTGAAGCTGCTGGAGAAAAAGGTCCTCCTTCTGCCCAAGATCAAAAACTGGATTGAGAGACGCCCAGTTAGCGAATTCTAAACTTCACGATTGCTTATGGTTTTATAAGCGTTTAAAGATTGCGGTCTTAGTGTGTTGAGAGAATGAAGAACGAATCGTGTTGATGGAAGTTTGTATGGAATATACTGATTGCTTTTAACATTCATTAGTTCCAGTTATTACCAATATTTTTGTCATTTAGTTAGGGTTTTCCCTTTAGATTACGTTGTGATAGAGAACTATTATTTGTGTATTCCTACAGAAACATACGAACTATATAAACTGTTGACACGATGTTGTGCTTTTGTATTATAGAGATAATAATAAAACCATCAAACAATCATTAATTATGTTTTTTATTATATTAATTAAGAATTGAAGATTACCTCCTTGGTGATCTTGATAATATCGTATTTTACAAATGTTGAACAAAAAAAATGTATGATTATTTTATTCAATACGTTATGAGGGTTGCTTTAAAAAAAATACGAGTTACATATTTCTTTGAAAAAAGCATGATTTTTATCGATACAATAATGTTCTTCTGTTATCGCTTTAAAGTTGAGTACTTCGTTGATTACACGAGAGAACTCGCCTACAGCAAACAAGATACGACCGTGTGTAAAGTAATTAATCTGTTTGCTCGTTGCTAGCTACACATAAGGCTTGCGTAAAAAAATATGCATTTCAGTTCAGGCGGAGAATTATGTAGGAAGTCATTTTGTCGATCAATAACTTAGTTAATAAAAGATCAAATTTTCATGTACATAAATGTAAGTAACGTTCAAGTATTAATCATTACATACAATTTTTGTATAATTCGATATCTTGGTCACTTACATCTTACAAATGATATATAGATAATATTTATGAGATACATTGGAGCTATCTTTTAGTTAACGCCATTTTTTCTTGTTTTCTCTGTACTTTTACTATTCTTCCAAAAATATCAAAGGATCGATGACTTCAAATTAAACTAGAATTGCTTCGGTATATTGTCAATCAATGGCTATTTGTATTCACATCTATATCAAAGGAAAACCGATTGCAAAATTAATTACCCTTGCAACTCCGCAATCTAAAACTATGTGTGATCGACCTTGAAGATGACAAATCTCAATGTTTGAAGTAGTACAAAAAGATGATAATTTAATTTCGCTTTATCAAACTGTACAAAATTTGTATACACATACAGAAAAAAAACGGAGTTCAAACATTAATCAACATGAATTATCGGTTATTATTGCTGAGTAATTATTAGGATTAGAGTTTTGGAGTATCGATCGTATCGAGTTTTAACTATCGGTTTCCGCAATTTATTGTTTTTCTAAATTATGTCTAAATGGTATCAGTTTTTCAATATTTTATAGTTTACACTCCAACATACTGACGTAAGCTATCGAAAATAATTGTAAATTATGCAATATCATTTTTTTTATATTTCATAATCCAAATTTCAATCTATTTTTTGTATTTAACATCCCTTTTTTATTGTTCGTGTTCCGTCTTGTACGTTCTTCAAAAAATCTTAATTTTTTTTTGGATAAAATCTTGTGTGAATTTACAAAAAATACGATTCTTCGTTTAATTTTTTTCCCTTATTGTCTTTACATATTTGGAGTTTAAACGCGTTATAAGTACGTTTTTTTTTTTAACATGATTACGTAGAATTCTTATTCTGAATAAATTATTTGTTTCCGCTTCATAACTGTTTCTAAATTACAGTGCATTTAATCTTGAAATGCACAGTAACATTTTATACTTTTTACGTTCTAAGGAATTTTCAGGATCGGTTAAAAATTAAATTACAGTAATGGTAATACTCAATATTAATGTCAGACGTGGATACTTCACTGTTTTGTATAATAATTTGTTATCTTGGCATCGATCAAGGTATTTAATATACAAAGCGTACAGATTAATAAGAATTTTAATTAATCCTTCTTCTATAGTATTCACCGTTCTTTTCGAGCTCGTACCATTTCAAATAGACTTTCGAATAGATTTCAAAGATTTGTCTGTTCAAATAAAACGCGATCTTTCTTATTTCCCTATCAGTCGTCCCGTTACTGTTCCGTTGTTTCCAACAGATTGCAGATTCGTTTAAAAAACATTTGTAACGAAAAACAAACCCACTCGCAGAAATGTTATTCAATATCGCATTTATAACTTTCATAGACATCCTCCTCTCATTGCTATCATTGTAAACAGATTGAAACTTCGTTTGCAAACACTCGCGATTAAAAAAAAAAAAAAAGAAGAATTAATCTTAAACAATTTTATCTTGTGTTCCATTTATAATTTTCATAATTGTCTTCCCGACGTTGTATCATTTTAAATGGCATTTTTCTATCCATCTATGTTGCAGCGAGATCAACGGTCCTAATTACTAAATTGCACGATGTGTTCATACAAATTCACTTTTTATGAACGCGATGAAACGAAATGAAACCTAAGTAGAGATTTGTTTTCTCATCAAGTATAACGAGTTTTATACTTTGGATAGATTGCCTCGTTGTGAGAAGGTCTTAATCGTTTATAATTGCGATTAAGTAATTGCAATAAGTCATATTTTTAAGAAACGTTCTCACATGCTGTCACACACTCTAATTAGAAAAGGATCATGAAACATTCGGTTTATGATATTATTTGTTTGTAAATCTTCCTGCTTCCGGAAACTTTTTTAAATATGAAAATATTTATATACAAAATTAAATATTTTTTTCAATATCAACACTTCTTGCGTTTATGTTGTCCTAGTCAGAATTATATTATTTCGTGTATCCTGTTGCTTTTTATATGATAGTCCTCCCGTTGGCCGCGGATTCGTTATCAAGCCTGAGGCCCTCGTCACTAGTGTCACTATCGACAATAAAGGTACCCCACCCGCGACCGGATGATGGAGAACTCCAACACGGAATCGCAATCTCCCGCGAGCCCTGCCCGGGAGGGCGCCTCGAGCTCGGACTCGGAATGTGACTCGAGCTCGGATTCGGATTCAGACTCGACATCAGAAGTGGCATCCGAACACACGTTGTCGGCACGGGATCGTAAGAGTATCGTGCGCGCACTAAAGCGGTCGCTAGGGAAGAAGAAGAGGAAGAAGAAGAAGAAGAAGAAGAAGAAGAAGAAAGGACACCGGGCAACCTGGGTATCGCTACCGTGCTTCAACCCCGAAGCCGCGGACGCAGATCCAGCCGCCTGTGCACAGCCGTCGGCCTGCTCATGAGGGACCACCGCCTGAAAAACAGCGCACTGTATTCTGCCCTAAACCGTGCCCTAGAGGGTCCGGCAGCGTATTGGCTTACGCAGATAATGAACGGCGACGAGCTCACCTGGCCAGATTTTAAGGAACAATTCGCCGCGCACTTCGGTGGCCAAGAAGTAGCAGCCGCGTCGCTAATCAAGGTAGCCGAGGAACTACCGCGGGACGGCGAAACACCAGGAGCGTACGGAAATCGTATCATCACCCTCCTGGGGTCGAAGTGGCGAAATTCAACCAGGGAAGAGGTACTCGCCGCCACCGCCCTCCATCTGCTGGGCTCGCGCGATGAACGTTTTAAACGACTAGCGCTCACGAGTGACATCACGTCGGTGAAACAATTCCAAAGAGAAATGAAGCCCTTCCTATACACGGAGTGGCCAACGCCCCCGCCGTGGAGATCATTAGCGAGCTCCGGAAACAAACGAGGCAGGTCACCCGCCCCCTGGACCAGGTGTGGCCACTGCGGTATTTACGGACATCCGACATTCGAATGCCGCAAGAGGGCGAAGTGGTAACCGAAGGAGGACCCCCGACGCCCGGAGGAAAGCCGACCGGCTGCACCACCGAAAGCGTTGTGCTTTCACTGCCACATGCCGGGACACATCGCGTCTCGCTGTCCATCGCGGCGAGAAGAAAAACATTGCCCCGAGGACGAGCGCCGGGTCGATGCCTGCGTGGTGGAAGCCCCGACGGGTAGACTAAGCCAGCAGGCCACACACGAGAACGTGTAAGTGTCAGGATGGCCGAGTCGGAGACGAAAGGACGCCGGGGCCCCTCTGGAACTTCAGGACAACACCCTAACCTTGCAACCTAGAGCCTAATATAGCCATAACGAAACAATCGCAAGTATCCAAACCGATAGCAATCGTACGTCGATCGGAGGATCGTGTGTACTGAGACACTCGACCGGAGTCTTGTTTCGGTGGCGTCGTTGGGATGACGAGCAGTCTTGCTAGAGAGCTGATCGGTGAAGGAAGTCGAGTGCCTTACGAGCAGGGAGTGGTGCACGTGTGAGTTAGAGCAAGGGAGCCTGTCCTCCCGTTGGTCACGGATTCGTTATCAAGCCTGAGGCCCTCGTCGCTAGTGTAACTATCGACAATAAAGGTACCCCACGCGCTACCGGACGATGGAGAACTTCAACGCAGAACCGCTACCTCCCGCAAGCTCTCCCCGGGAGGGCGCCTCGAGCTCGGACTCGGATATTCAGACTCGACATATATATTATTATATATATTATATATACTATTATATCTATATAATATATGTATTTATATCTATAAATATATGTATAAATATATCTATTTAAAAAAATAAAGTTGACCTTCATATATCGCCAATAATATCGCGTGCGTAAAAAGAAACTAATTACATTTAATTCTTTTTTTACATTTATTTATTTTTTATTATTATTTTTTTCACAACTAATTACATTTAATTATTACATTTACATACATTTAACTATTATTACATACATTTACATACATTTAATTATTATTTTTTTCATAATTATATCTCGTTTGAAATATTTTTCGACATAATTAATTGTTTCAAAAACACATATTCCAGCCTTCTAAATGATTTATTTTGCGTATTATACGAATTATTCCATCTATAAATAAATTGTTCTCTATACACACAAACACGCACACAGTCTGTTAATTACACGAGTTAATTGTATCATTTTTCTCGATAAGTTGACAGAGCAAGGAAAATGAGCGACGAACCTACCTACAAACTAATCTACTTCAATGCCCGTGGTCGTGCCGAACATATACGGTACATATTTGCATATACTGGCATCGAGTATACCGACGAGAGGATCCCCAAAGAACTCTGGCCTGAATACAAGGATTGTAAGCGTGAAGAATCGATTTTTACTTTCATCGTTCAACTCTCAGGTATCTACCATTTACTCAAACTTTTCTGTATATAAAACTTTCGTTTCACGTGCAGGCTAAACTTACTTAAAGTAAAATTTCATACGGAATAAAGTCGAACTTTTCATTAAGTTTTGCTTCCGTAATATCGTGTTTATCGAATACCAACTTAATTCACTTACGATTCTCGAATTTTTGTGTTGCAATCTTTATTGTTTTCAATGAATCGAAGCACTTCGAATATTTTGAGAAAACCGTAAATAGGTGACTTAAAATAGGAATACAAAAATACTTCTACGTTTCTCGTTAATTTAAAAAATTTTTAGGGCTTGTCGGAAAAAAAGGATAAAAAATTGAAATCAGTTCGGAAATGAACAAGAACATAGCTAAAAAGTCGAAAGAACAAAGCAGACATAAAATTCGATCTTCCGTTGCGACATTTCTATCGTAAATAGTATAATAAAAGTTTTACGCAGCATAGTCTTCGATATAATCTTATATGTCGCTTGCAGATAGAGAAACCAAAAATCAACGTAAGTCTGTAAATCAATCCTGTCGGTGTAAAACACAAAATTACGTTCGCAAGAGACATTCGATTTATATTCCTTGCATTTCAATTTTCATTACAAGAACCGTGTACATTTTCTAATATTTTTTCCGTGTCTGGTATTATGCGACGTGAATTTTTTATTCGCAGTTGTAAGTCCACTATCATTGCATAAGGTCTTCCCGCAAAACGATACTGATCGTTCCTCGTACATTCAGTACACCGCATCAGACAGATTCGTTCCTTTCCGTGAGAATTACAAATTTTATACTCGATCTTTTATCCTTGATTTTAAAAACTTTAGGTTCTTCTCAACAGTCAAAAACACGCGATACCCTGTCCATCGTAATCGTAAGAAAAGAAAAAAAAGGAGAAAGAAGACATTTCTGTATTTCTTTA